>NC_134234.1:271978092-272281123 GCF_965152275.1 Natator depressus
AGCCAGGAACTAAGTCAATTTAATCCTTTATTTTTATGTGCTGAGACTACCAATGAGAAGAATAATTAATATTAACTGTGATGTAGACAATTGCTCATTAAGAACAAGGGAACAGCAACCCTCAAACTCTTTTCACATATGTCATTATACAGCCTTCAGATAGTAACGTCTTTCAGTCTGGTTTTGAATCAGTGACCTAGAAATGAAAAGCTCCATATCCCATTACCAACTGTCTGATCCTCTAATCTCCTCCTCTCTGTCTCTGGACAGAGTACTCTCTTGTACTTGCAGAGTTAAATGTTTACATCTGGTTAGAAATAATATACCTGCATGTTCTACGCTAATATTAATGGGCAACCTGTGGCTCTATCCCAGTAGATCTCATTAAAAATATGTAGTTTAAACTCTTGTTGCCCTGAACCAATTTAGACTCATGAAAGCTGGCTTCTCTTTCTGGATCTGCCACTGGCCTTCTGAGTGATCTTTGGGCTAAGTCACATTCCCTCTCTCTGCCTCAGTTTCTCCATCTGAAAAATGGGGATAGGGATGCTGACATCCTTTGTAAAATGCTTTGCTTTGAGATCCATTGAAGAAAAGTGTTGTGTAAAAGCCAAGTACTATTATTATAGCCCTTATAGGTTTCTGATTATCTCTCTTCCCTTGAGCTATCTTGAGTTTCACTATTTTTGTAGAAGTGATATTATGCTATTTGCTACATTTTCCTAAGTTTAAACGAATACAATCACTATCAGTTTTTCTTTACTATCACTTTCTAAACCTTTGTATTTTCAGACTTTTATTCAGTAACCGTCCTACTTTTTTTTTTTTTTTTGGATTGTACTTGCTGCAGGGGAATGTTTGTGCTGAGAAATGTTTCCACTGGGATTTTTAAAAATTCAAAAACCATGAAAATATTTGTGTTGTCCTTATTTTTTTACCTAACTTAGGAGCCAGATCTGATCTGATGTCTTTTAATAGCTCTGTCAACATATAGAAATTTCAGGAGATTAATTTCTGTAGTTTCCGTTCAGATTTGTCTCCATTTCTGTGTCCTTGCGGTTAATGTATCGCTATAATTGTTCTTATTAAAAATACCGTAAACTGTGCATGTGCAATTACAAAAATACCATGAAGGTTTGTCAATTGTGGATTTTGATTGTATATCTTAGGAACAGGCTTCCACAAATATAGGCAAAGAATGCAAAATAGAGACCGGTCGAGCTTTACTTGGGTGGGGGAGGGAGTGTCACATTTCTGTTTTAAGCATAAAATTGCATTATATGTAATAGATCAAAAGCTGGCTTACCTGGAGGATCTAAAAAGCCATAGCAGAACTGCAAGTTGCAGTTCTGCTACCCCCGTCCTGGTTGTCCAAAACTTCAAAGTCAAGTTTTGTAAGTCTCCCCCATGTAATGACCCAATGGGGGTGATCAGGGTCAGGTTTGTGGGCCAAACGTTTTACTAGAGTCCCAACTCAGCATGCCGCATTTGGATTATTCATACTCCTAGCATGAATTTTCTGCCCAGGCAGATGTGTAGTTGCTTCCAGAACAATATAAGTGTATATAAATACTGCAAAAGCAGGTAGAATTTGTATTTTGGGAGGCCAAGAAAAGAAATTTGGAGTTTGTCTAATAGTCTTGAGTTCCTATTAACTAAGAATATTGTATTATCATTTAGGGTCAGATCCTCAAAGGGTTTTAGACACCTAACTCCCACTGAAATTTAATTACCTTTGAGGATCTGGGCCTTAGTGCCTGATTCTGCTCTGCTGAAATCAATGGAAATTTTACCATTGACTTAGTGGGCACAGGATCAATCCCATAGGCCTGATCCTGCAGAGACGTAAGTACATATTTCACTTTATGCACTTTACATGTTGCACTTTACTTTAATGGGACTAAACTGTGGGGTAGACGTCAATGGAGCCCTGGAAATTTACGCCAGCTGAGACTGTCACTGTGCCTCAAGTTAAATGTGTACATAAGGATGCACTCTTATTCTCAACTTCTGTTTGCTTACCTTGTTCTTAAAAGCCTCCCTCTTGGGTTGAAAGGTTGAACTTAGATATTTAATGCATGTTCTATTTTAAAACATCAAATTTTGTCAATGGTTAGATGTTGTACATATGTAAACTCAGAAATACCATGCTATAAACACAAATTCTATGCATTAAAAAAGGAGATACTGATTAGAATGATTGGTCAACAAACACTATAATCTATATTCTATTAATAACCAGCCATTTATGAGGAAATGTAAAATTGGTCCAATCACTGTAACCAGGATCTTCTATTTTTTAATGTATAAAACTTGTGTTTATAGCATGGTTATCCTCAATTTACCTATTTCAAAATGTTTAGATGTTGCATAACATTTAGCTGTTTACTGGTAAATATGGGTCCTGGTGAAACGTGCCAAGGGAATAATATAATCCTTATTTTAAATTGAAATTGTCCGCTCCAAGAACAATGAAGTGGTTTTTACTTTATGGTTTTTCCTTCTGAATCATATTTATTCTTCAGAATTATTTGCCAGTATGAATTATTCTGTTTGTAGCCCATTCTGGAACAGTTAAGCTTTCACTAGTTAAAACTGGTGTTTTTCTGACAAAGATACATATGTTCTCTTCTCCCTGCATGAATGAATGCAACTCTTAGATAATAATTTCAGGTGTGAATGCTTGCTTTCTGTGAATATTCTCAATTTTATGCTTAAACTCAGTTTCCCAGGGTATGCCTGCTAGTAAACAGTTTGATTTGAAGGTGGAAAGCAAGCCCAAAGGAAATTTCTTTAAAAATTCTAATGGAACTGAACTTGTCAGATCCGTTAGTCATATTTATTTCTCTCCCCTTCAAATTGGACTATAGCTCTTATTCTAGGCAAAATGAGATGGAAAAGACAGTATCCTACAAAATAACCTAGAGTAGCTTTGCTAGACACTGAAATGTCAGAAATTTAAAATTTAATACTTTTTGCCCTCCCAGAGCTGGAAGTGATTGCTGGGTCCCAGTGGGAAGCTGAGAATCCTTCTTCCTGATGGTTGAGTTCTCAGTTTTTTTCCCTGAAATGTTGTGAGTTAAAGGACATTTTTAGATAGTGAATACATGTCAATGGCCCATTTCTGAATCTTGTATGTGCTTGGCCTGAGGCAAAGGCTAACTTTTTTGGTCGTGGGGGGTGGGGAACCCTACATTTACAGGGAGAAGAAAGGAACATTTCTATGGTGTGTTGACTCCTCTGTTTGAAGCGGCTGAGGGCTCTTGGGATGTTCAGATAAGTCCAAGGGGAGATGAATTAGTGGGGAGAGAAAGAAAGAGGGTGAAAAGTCAAAGATACAATAAATGCAGCACATGGCTCAATTTATCAAATAGATCTCACCTCAGAAATGGCAATATATCTACATTATAACATATCTGTGTGGGGTTGTGGTTGGCCTCTACTGAGGATCTGAACAGGAGGGAGAGGAAGCAAAGAATTTTTCACACACATGCAATGCAATGCACTGTCAATGCAAACTTCTCCTAAAGGGCAAGGAAAGGAGCAGAGGCTGTAGCCTCTCAAAGGGTGCTGCAGGAGCCACATTTGCCCTCTTCTATCCCAACCTGAGACAACGTGGGTGAGGTGGACCAACTTCTGTTGGTGAGAGAGAGAAACATTTGAACCACACAACTACATTGTGTACAAACCAAACTGAGGCATTATGACTGCCTGAAGCACAACACACCACTCCCCTTAGTTCCTTCCAGGGTGGCATGTCCCCACACTGCCCCCCAACATGGCTATATGCCGAGCTCAAGCAAACGGAGATTTAGCTATGTAATAGCTATGCTGTCATGTTCCATGTACCGCAGCCTTTAAATCTCTAATTACAGAGACAGGCAGCCATTTTGTGCTGAATTTTTTACAGCTGGCAATGAAAGAGGCACATGCTGTATGATCTTTCAAGTTCCCTAGTTTTTCCTTTTGTCTAAAATAATCCCTTTCAGAATGGGGGCCTGTAGCTGCCTCCTTATATGGAACCATAAAAATCATATGTATAAATATATTTTTGTTCTTGTACTGGAGCACATGGAGCTAAAACTAGGCACTCCTTTTTACTTTTGCATAAATCCAGAGAAAATATCAAAAAAACTAAATAGAGATGGTCACGGGTGAATCTGATCCCTAGCTAATTTCAGATGGGAAAGGGAATGCAGTGCACCTATACTCCAATCAAAATAAATAAAAAAGAACAATTAGAAAGTGAGTTCTGGTGTGGTAAATGAAGCATTTGCTATTTTGGGCATACATTCCCTTATTTTGCTCATCAGCAGATGCTGATGTTACAAAATCATAACAAGCAATTGGGCACAGATGGTAATCTCTGTACAATACAAAGGCTCAGAAGGGAATAAGTACTTAAATCGAGAGACCTCAATCACCCTTTGCAGTAAGTTGCCTGCTGTTGCTTTCAAATATACCTATTCTCATTTTCAAGTTGCTTAGAAAGTCCGTGTATCCTCAACGGACATGACTTCTGTGCAGACGTGACCATAAATGAAAGCTGCCCTGACCAAGCACAGAGATATGGCAGGGGTGCAAATTCTTCCTGCCTTCCTCCATGGGTGAATTTGCCTTGTGATAAAGCCTCCCACAATAGTGTAACGAATATAAGTTGCTCCCCTCTATCTGCTGGTGAGGTTCACCAAGCCAATAGGCTGCAAATGAAGAGTAAACTTGAAATTCCGCTAATGCTGGACTTGCTGTGTCTTCACTGATATCTTATGTATATACCGTGTTAATAACTGCAGCATTACAAATATTTTGGTGAGTATATAAAATTGGTGGGCCCTTATTTTGGAGTCTGTTTGGATAGTTTGGTGAAACATCTTTCCTGAGGTTATAATACCATTAAACATTCTGAATGTTTTCTAAAGCAGTGAGCTCCATTTCATGGTCATTTTTTAATCGTGAATCAAAAGCATTGGAGGTTCACGAGCAACGTTTCAGTTTCATCTAACTCTGTGAGGGTTGGGTTGTCGGTGAGCCAGTGACACTCCCTGACTTTCTTCTCAGCCCAGGTGCAGGTTAGAGCTGGGTTCTTTAACTTATACCAGTTTGGCATGGTCCCTTTAGGGACCCTAGGTATGTTAGGTATAACAGGAACATGATGTGTACTGGCAATGCTCCTGACATGTCCCTCTCCACCCTCTGCTTTAGTGAGGAAGATGTAGAAGCCATCTCCTCTGCTTTATGCCCGCTGAGGAGTTACAGGAACAGGGCAAATAATCTGTTCCTTTGTAACCCACACACCTCCTGGGTGTGGTGTTCTGTCCCATCTAGTGGCACCGAGACCACTTAGAGAGAGAGATTAATGAATCAGCTCTACAGCCTTAGCTAAGAGACAGTTGGCTTTTAGCTCATGCTGTAGAGGCTCATGCACTAAGCTCCAGAGGCCCCAAGTTCTATCCTGCCCAACGATGACCGGGGTCTGTCGGTGTTACAAGTGGGGGCTTGTCCAGGATTTCAACTGGGAGGTCTCTAAAGCTTGGGATGCGCTTCCTCATCTAGGGGAAGTATGTAAGCCACACACCTTCTAAGTATGGTGTTCTGTCCCATCTATTGGCACCGAGACCATTTAGAGAGAGAGAGATTAATGAGTTTTTTCTCTACAGTCTTCGTTAACAACCAGTTGGCTTTTAGCTCATGCGGTACACCAACGACCGGGGTCTGTCGGCATTAAACCTATGTTCTGAGAAGCTTTCCAAAGACTGTTTGGGTAGTCTGGTTAAACATCTAATCTGAGCTAGTAAATTGGGTGGGAAATATGCTGATACAGCATATGAGATTTCTGGTACATTCTACTTCTAGATTGGTGAGAAGTGCAGCAGGCTTATATTGCATTGTGGGTAGGTATGTTGGAATTTCTTACACTGGGTGAAATTGAAAAGTGCAGAGCAGTGTATATCAACCTGTAAGTTTAACTGTTCAGAACCTCCAAAAAGATTTAATTTGCATTTGCTTTGTTGGATGAAGATTTTGGTCAGTTTTTCCTTTAGCCAAGCTATTTCATCCATACTGCAGCTCTTTAAAATGCCTACTATTGCTAGCAAAAAAAAAAAAATGTATGTGAACAGACTGGCATGTATAAAAATACCTATTATGCAAAAAAGGCAGCAGGTGTATTGTTGGTGTGGCTGCCTCTTTCTGCCCTTTTGAGTTAGTCACAATGAGAAATTGATGCAGTTCTGTATGATTGCTATGTATGTAAGCAGACTACTGAAATCAGAGTAAGCTAAACTGTGGAATAGATTAGATTTGAATCCAGTATGAAAAGAAAACGAGAACTGTCTCCAGCATAATAGTTCTTAAGTATTTCCACCAACGGTGGAACATAAGGGAGAAAGGAGACCATATGTTAACATTGCTTGATTCATATTTAAAACAGGAAGGGGAAGTTATATTCTATTCTGGAAAAACATTTTTTGTAAACCAGTTGGAGCTAGGTAGTGTTTGCATTAATTTATTAATCAAATTCTTGCATGCTTAAAACTTCAAATACGGTGCCATGTTAATTTTCTCTTGTCACTATTTATTTTAATAAATCGTTAAAATACACCAGGTTCTGAATTTATCCAGTTCCCCAGTTTTTCAAAAAACTGCTCAGGACAGCTATGTCACTACTGATAGTATTGTTTTATACCCAATGCTTCCCAAAAATACTTAGAAGGGGATAAAAATGAAAAATCACTGCGGCATTTGTTGTGCTATGCACTATGTAGTTCTTTCTCCCTTTTTGCACTAACATGCTGGATATTAAGAAAGGGCACCACAATCCATTGAACAACAGTTCAGCTAGTATTGTAAGGAAACATTATAACTGAAATCTATTATTTCCGTAAGTTCACAGAAGTATTGAAAAGTTTCTTTGACAGGGTTTTCAGTTCAGTGGGATTAACATACACTTAAGTGCTGAGTATCTGTAGCACTGATCATTTTAGGGGAAAGGTTGAAATATCGGACACTGGGTCTTAATGAATTTTTTTAAAAGTGATCTGTAACTTTACCAGCAAAATAAAGTTAAAATCTATCTCAGTAATAGTGGTCATCAAGCTGGGCAAATAACTGATTTTTTTTTTTTTGTATGCTGGCTGTTCCAAAAAATTGAGAGAGAAAAAAAATGTCTTTGGGTCAACTAGAAACACCATTTATTTTATTTTATTTTGAGCTAATCAAAAGTCAGATTTTGATTCAGCCAAAAAGGAAACATTTTGTTTCAATTTTAGGCATCTTGAACACTTTGCTTTTGTTAAAAAAAGAAAAGGGGCCGGGAGGGAAATCAAGGGTTAAGGGCTTTGGCACCATTTTTTAAAAAAAGAAGAGGAAGTGATTTCCCTTTCCCTCCCCCACAACTTGTGCCTTGTAGCCTAGTGGTTAGGGCACTCGCCTGGGATGTGGGAGACCAAAGTACTAAAGAGTGAGGATTTGAAGAGACTGGAACTTATCTGTCCCCGCTCCCAGGTGACTGTCCTATTTACCAGACTATAGAGTTGTTCTTGTTCACTGATCCAATGAATATTTATTTATACAAAGTCTAACAGTTTCAACAAGAGAGACTGAGAGAGACTCGCCCCAGAATAGCCAATAGCCTGAGGGCACCACCTCCTCTTTCTTGATTTTTGTGAAAGGAGCTTAAGTCCCCTTGTGAATCCAGCCCTCCCCGCAACCCCAATCAAAAATTTTTGGTTTGGAAATTTAGGCGTGATCTCTTTCAACATTTCTTCGAAAACAATTTGCTGAAATTGACATGTATTGGCACAAAGTTCTGCCCAACAAAATCAGCATTTTTCATTGGGGCGGGGTGGGGGGGGGAGTTTTAATCAAAATTTTTTGCCCAGCCCTAATTGTGGTCAATATTAAAGACAGTGAGATGAAGCAAAGCTGTTTTAATGTGACAGCTGCAGCTGCTCGCTTATGCCCTTCTTTTGTGTCTGTGTTATTTATTTCCTCTTCTTGGGTGTAGGACTTTGTTTCTTAGCACTGTATCTCCCATCATGGCCTGCAGTCCTCATTGTTCAGTTGACTTTGCAGGTTGGGTCTGTCCTCCTGTGTGTTTGCTACCTCTCCAATTTTGATGTTCCAGGCACACTTGATTATAATTGAATTACCACCAAAAATTCCCAAATTTGAACTACAGGAAGCAGCAGTTAGAAGTGAAGAAAGGCACTTGGTTGCTTTTTATTTTATATTTTTTAATTGGGTCAGAAAATGATCCCTTTTAAACTTCAAAGTCCTATGCTGGGCTGCACCTAGCAGGGCACGTCAGTGTTTGAAGACTGACAGACTCTAGAAAACTAACAGAACTAAGCACCATAATGCTTATGAGAATCTCATAAAAGATGTATTTTTTTTTCTACAGGATGAAGCTGAAGAGCACAGGGAAAGCTGGTCCAGGGTAAGGATACTAGTCTGGAATTTGAGATACCAATGTTCAATTCCTTTCTCCATCACAGACTTCATAGGTCACTTTTGGCAATTCTCTTGGTCTCTCTGTGCCTCACTTCCCCATCCGTAAAACAGAGAGAATTATGCTTTCTTGTCTTAGGGGTGTTACAAAGATACATACAATAACAACTGTGAGCACCTATTCTAGTAATGGGGGCCCTATAAATACCTACGGTAGAAATCAAAATACATTTAAAAACATTGCTGAGGATATAAGATTTAAGTCTGGGTTCTGCAGCTGTTTCATGCAAACAACCCCCATTGAAGAGAATGTAGGATTTGGTGCCAAATTGGCCATTGGTTGCCAGATGTAAACACAGGAAAAGGGGGGTATAGAGTGAATTGAAGAAGCAATAACTAAGAGAACATAAAAGAACTAAGAATGACAGAGGAAGATAATTTTTAACACGTGAAAGAAGTGACTCTCATTTGCCAAAATTATATGGACAACGTGTGATAAATGCCAAGAGAAGACACTCAAAGCACTGACTAGAATGCAAAGAAATCTCTGACTCTTTCCCTGTTCTGCATGTGACTCTAAATCTTTCCAGATGACTAAAGTCAAATGCACAATTCAATGACTTCTTGACAATTCAAACCAAATCACTAATTAAGTTAGGTTGATGCCCCGTAATACCTGACACTTATTAGAAGTAATTAATATGGAGATAACAATGTACACAAGCACTAAAATACAGCAATATTTTTGTCCACTCTCTGTCATCTTTTTCGGAATAACTATGTTTCATTTCTCCATCATTGAATTTATACTTTGAACTCCTCTAATACATACTGCTGCAGATGGCACTACTATTGATCAAAGGTTGTTCAAAACGGAAATGGAATCTGAAGGAAGAAGACTGCTTTAAGTGCAGACATGAAAGTGTGGACTAGAGTGATGTTCGTACATATCAAGCCTCACATGTTGTGTACTGAACATCATGGATAGATGGGTGAATCATTTTGGAAGAATAAGAAACCTATCCAAACAAAACCCAAATCCTGAAATATATGAGACATAGTTAACTGAAATTTCGGGTACTTGTGGAACTCTCATATAAATCTGGACCTATTCTGTGTGCCTATCTGAACCAGATTCTGGCTACAGCATGTGTCCTTTCCAGGTATCTTTTTCTACTATACTAAAATATTTTCACTTTATTAAAAACTAAAGAACCAGAGTTCTTTCATGTTTCCAAAATGCATGTGAATATTGTATTAGTCTTTTGGCTGTATGGAAATTATGATTTATTTGACTTGAGGAAAGCCCACAAGTTAGAATAGTGTCTTTTGACCATCTCAGACACTATAGAGGGGAAATCACAATAACCAGGGTCAAATATCAAAATCAAGCAAATCTCAAAAATAATGAAGAAAAGAGTTTGAAAGCTACATATTTAGCATTCATGTGTTTTCAGTGCAGGCATATATTAGAAAATGTGACCCTGTAAGACCACTCACTTAGAATGTGGTCTTGAACTATAATAAGTGTGTGTGTAATTACTAAAGCCCTGTGAAATTCCCCCCACTACAGTTAGCCATTCCAAAATATCCTGGCCAGCTCCTTAGGCTCCCCCATACTTTGAAATGTACCCAGTACTGCAGCCTCCAAATAACCCCCACTTCTCCATCCTAACTCAGTGACACAAAACCATGGGACACCATGGATCTTTCCAACCCCTACTGCTTCTTTCTCCAGCCTCCACCCTAGTCCCCCTCTCTATCCCCAGGGACCCCTCTCTAGGTGCCCCATCCGCCTCCTTCCCATTGAGCTTCACCCCCCCTTGGCCCCAGAAACCCTTCCTTTACCCCCTTAAATATTCACCCACCCCCATTGAGCCCCAGCTTGCCCTTAGTCTCAGGGACCCCTCATCTATTTCCCCTTGTAGCTGCAGATTCCCACGAGTTTTGTTCAGACCTGTCACCTATTTAGAAGGCTGAGAGCATTTGATCAGGGAATGGAACTACACCATGTGATTTGGGTATCCAATTTCAAAGCTCAATAGTACGGATTATTAACATAAAATACCTCACATGCAGTCCATAAATGCTCAATTGGGCACTCACAATATGTGTTGAAAATGCTGTAAAACTGAATATATTCCCCCCAAAAGGACTGTATGTAAGCAAATCATGAAGTAAAAAAAATGTTTTCCCTAATTTGGTATTCAGTGTATGCTATTGGACTTCTTGTCGTCAAGGCTTCGGTTAGCCTCACAGTTGTGATATAATTGACTAGGAGGTACGTTTGGGTTTCCCCATTCTATAATGGCTGAAATACAAAGAGGTGGCTTTTCCATGAAGATTAGACATCAGTGTATATTCCCATGCTAGAAAGGGGTTTGGTCTACAGGAATTCCTGTATATCCATGCAGAGTTTTGTGGTGTTCCTGATCTAGTATTTTGCTTGGCACTACAGACCTGTTTGGGCCTTGACATTATGCAGGTATCTTTGGGATTTATGGAAGATGTCTCTAAATTCCCTACCTGGTTTTGAAAATCTCAACCATAGTGCCAGATTTTTCTATATTGGTGTAGTTTGACAGAAACTCCAATGAAATCAGATGACTTACACTGGCACAAAACTAATGAGAGCAGACTGAGCCAAAGAAGTTTTCTCTTTGATTTGGGAGGTTTGTGTTATTTTTAGATAATCCCCAGGGGATTAATGTTTGAAACATTCTCCCCATGTATTTGACCAAAATTATTTTATTATCAGTTCTGGATGGGAGGGTTCAGTGTGCTCAATACAGTATCCCTACTTCAGAATTTCTAAATCAGAAATAAAATGCCATCTTTGAAATATTCCCTTTTTTTTTAATCATTATCTAGAATAGGAACACATAGGAACTGATTAGAGGCCTTTCTAAAAGGTAGGTTCCAGCCCAACTACAAGCTGAGGGATTTGATACGGGAATTACTCGGTGAAATTCTATGCCCTGTGCTATGTAGAAAGTCCATTTCCATACTCATAATTGTCCCTTCTGGTCTTAAAGTCTGTAAACATTACCCAATACTCAAGAGTTACTACTAGTTTGGTTATATTAGGCCAAATTCTGCTTTGATTTGTACCCGGGTAGCTGAGAGCAGGATTTGGATGACTGTATCTGGGCTAGATCATGCAAGATGCGTAGTCTCCCCCAACTCCCATTGAATTGTGTAGAAATTGTGAGTGATTGACACCTTGCAGGGTCAAAGAGAATGTGGGCAATGGCTAGAGTAACTGACACACTTGGTACCATTCTCTTTGCCCAAAACATACCTACTCTTGCCGTAAACTTTTAACACCTCCTCTCCTCATTAAGCCACTGTTTAACATTGAACCACTATGATGATGAATCTATTTATAATCTTTTCTGGCAAACACCTTGTTTTGTAACATTAATGATAGTTCACCTTTAACTCTGGCATCCAACATAACAAAAAGAGAGGCAAACGTCTACCATAGTCTGTTTTTTTTATTTTTTTTATTTTTCTGCAGTACTAAACTTATTGGGGGTAGATGTATGCTTGAGAACAGATACCAAAGTGCCAAATTATGAACTGACTTACACTCTGTGCCACCACACCAGCAATCCTGGACATATCAAAAATACTTTACCAAAATCTCTGGAGTTTTAATAACATTTCAATTTTCATTTAAGGAAGGATTTAAAAATCTGTATGCAGATCATCTGAATAAACTTAAAATTATTGCTAAACAGAAGCAACAGCCTTTGTCTGGGACTTTCCAAACCATTCTTTTTAAGGGGAGTTGTATGGCTAAATCCCCTAGTTGACCTTGAAAATCTCAGTCTTTGAGTATTCAATCTGAGCCAAAACCCCTGAACTATTGACTTCCCAGTAGTTACTAAAATAGCAGGCAGCAACATAAATATGAAAATGGAAACATAACCCCCGAAGAGCACATTACCATTCAACACTGAAAATGCAACAGGAGTTGAAGGATATTCTATTTTATTTCTTGTACAAACTCACCTTGGAAATGTAGCTTTTCATAATTAAAATAGTGAAAATTGGACCCTCTTTCCAAAGTAAGTTTCCGTGCACATTACTTGTAAATGAAACCTTGTTTGTTGAAGCATAAATTATATTTTTTTATTTCGTTTTGTAAGTGCTGAGAATTTTATTTAATGTATAGTTTTATTGTCTAGTCTCTTTCTTTTTTAAGTTTATACCATGATTGTGATCCACAAATGCAGTGAATGTAGAGAGTCCACTTTGAGGAGGGAGTGTCCTCTGGGTAGGTAGAAAGTTATTACCTATCAGTGAATACTGGCATAGGAGTAGCACAGCATGAGATCACTCAGATTGTTCCCGGTTTGCAGTAGCAGGTAGACAGGGCTGGCCTTAAGGGTGACTGACGTGGGCAAGTGCCCATGGCGCCATGGTCAGAGAGGGGCGTGCTGTGGTCGAGATTCTGCAGAAGGGCCCTGCCCACTCATGAAGTGGGGGGAGGGCATAAAGGGGGCTGTGGGGCAGGAGCCAGGTGCTCACACATGTCCCTTCTCTGTCCTCCCAGCAGCATGACACCTGCAGAGCTGGCACTGCTCCACCTGTTGCTGCTCTGCCTGCTGAGCACCCACCTGCTGCACAGGGAGCAGTATTAAAGGGCACCAAAGAAAGTTCGCCCAGTGCACCATTTTCCCTAAAGCTGGCCCTACACGTAGATGTCCAACACTTCTGCTTGCAGAAACACTGAAGAATGCAGGAGATTAGATGTCTGTCTAGGGCAACACAGAAGCATGTTAGTTAGCTCACACTATGATGTGGGAAGAGAAATATTCATCAAATATGTTCACCTTTATTGTCAGGCTTTTGGACTCTCTCTCTTCTACTCCTCCATTGCTCCCCTTATGATAGGAAGGTCTTGATATTTTCATATTACAGGGGGTGGTTGTCTCATTGACCAATGGTTACCAAGTAACCTTCAATGATGATCTGTTTGTTCGCCCCTCAGTAGGCACATTGTAATGTATTTATATTATAATAGCATCTAAAAATCCAACTGACATCAAGGCTAGGGCATTATGTTAGGCATTAGAGTTACACACACTGAGAGAGAGTCCCTGCTTCTAAGAGAGAAATAGGCAAGACAGAAAAGATATATCATTCTCATTGTACAGATGGGGAATGAATAGACTGAGTAAAGTTATTTGCCCAAGGTCACACTTGGAGAATATGGCAGAGCTGCGAACTGAACACCAATCTCGAGCGTCTCAGGGCTTGTCTACATTGGAAAGTTTCCACAGCTATTGTACTATAAACTGCTATTGTGCTACCAGTGTAACTCCTGATGCAACCATTCTTATCCTGGAATTAGTGTGTCTTTTTTTTCCCCTTAAGTTTGCTAAAATTTCTTCCAGAATGACATAAGCACTTTTATAATGGCAAAGGAGTTCCCAAACAAAGGGTTCCACCAGTATAACGATAGCAGTTTAAATTCACACCTTAGCTTACACCAGTATCATTTTCCCACATATACAAGCCCTCCACCAAGTAACTTAATGACAAAACCTACCTTTCTGAAATTGAGAGCAATTTCACATCATTGTGGTTTTATAGATGGAGCTGGTCAGAAGTTGTCCAACATAATGTTTTTCCATTGAAGAATGCTGATTCATCAAAATCCAAACTTTTTGTGGTGACTGTTTGTTATTTTGATGAAGTTGTGACAGAACCCTGGTTGCCAGGCAGGATTTCCATCTGAACCCTGCCTGGTTTCCTGGCAGTTTGCCTGCCTGGATCATCATCAGCATGCCTGGAGGGCTTCTAGAGAGCTGGATCTACAGCTCTGGGGCAGCTCACCAGATGGACTGCCCCTCAGACAGGGCTTCTTTCCTTTTCACAGAGTATTTTCAAATTTTTGGGTTGTGAAGGAAATCAAATGTTGAAATCCGCCATGAAACAGAATTACCTATCTCAGCACAGCTCTCGTTCTAGATGTGCAGTGAAGGAAGGCCAGATCCCTAAGTTTTTAGTGTACTACAAAATAACTTTTGTTTGTATAAGACTAAAAGAAAAGGAGTACTTGTGGCACCTTAGAGACTAACCAATTTATTTGAGCAAAAGCTTTCGTGAGCTACAGCTCACTTCATCAGATGCATACTGTGGAAAGTGTAGAAGATCTTTTATACACACAAAGCATGAAAAAATACCTCCCCCCCCACCCCACTCTCCTGCTGGTAATAGCTTATCTAAATTGACCACTCTCCTTACAATGTGTATGATAATCAAGGTGGGCCATTTCCAGCACAAATCCAGGGTTTAACAAGAACGTCTGAGGAGGGGGGGAGGGTAGGAAAAAACAAGGGGAAATAGGTTACCTTGCATAATGACTTAGCCACTTCCAGTCTGGCCCCACAGTATGCCAACATTTTTATGGCTGACTTAGAACAACACTTCCTCAGCTCTCGTCCCCTAACGCCCCTACTCTACTTGCGCTATATTGATGACATCGTCATCATCTGGACCCCTGGAAAAGAAGCTCTTGAGGAATTTCACCATGATTTCAACAATTTCCATCCCACTATCAACCTCAGCCTGGTCCAGTCCACACAAGAGATCCACTTCCTGGACACTACAGTGCTGATAAACGATGGTCATATAAACACCACCCTATACCGGAAACCTACTGACCGCTATTCCTACCTACATGCCTCCAACTTTCACCCTGACCACACCACACGATCCATCGTCTACAGCCAAGCTCTGCGATACAACCGCATTTGCTCCAACCCCTCAGACAGAGACAAACACCTACAAGATCTCTATCAAGCATTCTTACAACTACAATACTCACCTGCGGAAGTGAAGAAACAGATTGATAGAGCCAGAAGAGTTCCCAGAAGTCACCTACTACAGGACAGGCCTAACAAAGAAAATAACAGAACACCACTAGCCGTCACCTTCAGCCCCCAACTAAAACCCCTCCAACGCATTATTAAGGATCTACAACCTATCCTGAAGGATGACCCAACACTCTCACAAATTTTGGGAGACAGGCCAGTCCTTGCCTACAGACAGCCCCCCAACCTGAAGCAAATACTCACCAGCAACCACATACCACACAACAGAACCACTAACCCAGGAACTTATCCTTGCAACAAAGCCCGTTGCCAACTGTGCCCACATATCTATTCAGGGGACACCATCACAGGGCCTAATAACATCAGCCACACTATCAGACGCTCGTTCACCTGCACATCCACCAATGTGATATATGCCATCATGTGCCAGCAATGCCCCTCTTCCATGTACATTGGTCAAACTGGACAGTCTCTACGTAAAAGAATAAATGGACACAAATCAGATGTCAAGAATTATAACATTCATAAACCAGTCGGAGAACACTTCAATCTCTCTGGTCATGCGACTACAGACATGAAAGTTGCGATATTACAACAAAAAAACTTCAAATCCAGACTCCAGCGAGAAACTGTTGAATTGGAATTCATTTGCAAATTGGATACAATTAACTTAGGCTTGAATAGAGACTGGGAGTGGCTAAGTCATTATGCAAGGTAACCCATTTCCCCTTGTTTTTTCCTAACCCCCCCCCCCCCCCCAAGACGTTCTTGTTAAACCCTGAATTTGTGCTGGAAATGGCCCACCTTGATTATCATACACATTGTAAGGAGAGTGGTCACTTTAGATAAGCTATTACCAGCAGGAGAGTGGGGTGGGGGGAGGTATTTTTTCATGCTTTGTGTGTATAAAAGATCTTCTACACTTTCCACAGTATGCATCCGATGAAGTGAGCTGTAGCTCACGAAAGCTTATGCTCAAATAAATTGGTTAGTCTCGAAGGTGCCACAAGTACTCCTTTTCTTTTTGCGAATACAGACTAACACGGCTGTTACTCTGAAACCTTGTATAAGACTGCGTCTTTCGTGCTAGAGTCCTCTGAAATGCTCAGAAATGTGTTTTAGAAATGGGTGACCAGAGGATAATTCCATTTCACAGCAACTTCTAAAGTTTCAAAATTTGTTTTCGTTCTTCATTGGAATGAAAACAAAACCTTTTGAATGTTTTTTTTGTGTGTGAAAAACAGAGTTGTGTGGCACATGTGAATAGCCTGATGGTTAGGTTAGGGTACTGGCCTGGTATTTTGGAGGCTCGGGTGTAAATCTGTGTTCTGCCTCATTCAGAGTACTTTATCCCAGATCACTTCAATTCAGACAGAGGAGGAACTTGAACTTAGATCTGCCACGTCACCATTTATATAGAGTGTCTCTCTCTCTCACTTTCATACATACATATACACACACGGTATATACCCCAGATACAAAATCGTTCTTCTCAAAAAATTTTTGAGAACTGCTAGGTTTTTGCGAAACGTTTTGGCTTTGAAACAGCAAATTTCTCCAAAATTAAATGTTGGCAAAAATGTTCTAACAAGCTCTAATTAGAACTATCTGCTATCACTGTTTTCCTGCAGGTAAACAACTTTTTGTGTTTCTTAGGTGACATGATTTTGACATTGAAATATCAATTCCACAGTGGAAAAGATAACAACAGTTGGCGGAAAACCAGTATGAGAAGTTGCCAAAAATCTGCCTTAATCAAGTGCAGGCAGGTGCTTCCTGTGTTTGGAAGTATTGTAGTTCTAAGAGCGCTATACTTACCTACATTCCTCCAGCTTTCATCCAGACCACATCACACGATCCATTGTCTACAGCCAAGCTCTAAGATACAACCGCATTTGCTCCAATCCCTCAGACAGAGACAAACACTGACAGGATCTCTATAATCATTCTTAATTACAATACCCACCCGGTGAAGTGAAGAAACAGACTGACAGATCCCGAAGGGTATCCAGAAGTAGCCTACTACAGGACTGGCCCAACAAAGAAAGTAACAGAAAGCCACTAGTCGTCACTTACAGCCCCCAACTAAAATCTCTCCAGTGCATCATCAAGGATCTACAACTGATCCTGAAAGATGATCCTTCACTCTCACAGACCTTGGGAGACAGGCCAGTCCTCAATTACAGACAGCCCCCCAACCTGAAGCAAATACTCACGAGCAACTACACACCACACAACAAAACCACTAACCCAGGAACCAATCCCTGCAACTGACCCCGTTGCCAACTCTGTCCACATATCTATGCAAGGGACACCATCATAGGACCTAACCACATCAGCCACACCACCAGGAGCTAGTTCACCTGCACATCTACCAATGTGATATATGCCATCATGTGTCAGCAATGCCCCTCTGCCATGTACATTGGCCAAACTGGACAGTCTCTGTGTAAAAGAATAAATGGACACAAATCAGACATCAAGAATTATAACATTCTAAAACCAGTAGGAGAACACTTCAATCTCCCCGGACACTCAATAACAGACTTAAAAGTGGCAATTCTTCAACAAAAAAATGTCAAAACCAGACTCCAATGAGAAACTGCAAAACTGGAATTAATTTGCAAACTGGACACCATCAAATTAGGCCTGAATAAAGACTGGGAGTAGATGGGTCACTCCAAAAACTAATTTCCCCATGCTGATACTCCCACCTTCTTGTCAACTGTTTGAAATGGGCCACCTTGATTTCAGTTGCCTTATTAGCCCTACAAAAGTGATTTTTTCCTTCCTTGGTGTTCATCCCTTCTTGTCAACTGTTGAGAATAGCCCACTTCCACCTTAGCCCACCTCCACTTTAATTGAATTGGCTCAATAGCACTTACCTCACACTTGGTAAGGCAACTCACATCTTTTCATGTGCTGTGTATTTATACCTGCCTCTGTATTTTCCACTCCATGCATCTGATGAAGTGGGTTTTAGCCCATGAAAGCTTATGCCCAAATACTTTTGTTAGTCTCTAAGGTGCTGCAAGGACTCCTTGTTGTTTTTGATAATTACAATGGTGTCACCCTCTGTGGTGTGGCACAGGGGATTCACTCATCTCCACCCCTGGCTTCCAGGTCCTCTGAGTGGTAGAAATTTTAATAATACATCACCAGAAATGGGTTGAGTTGGGTATCATTCAAAACCCTTTTCTCCCATGAACACAATGGTACCAAATATGAAAATCCAAGCACAATTATATAGATTTATGTTTGAGAAAATGTTTAAAAATCTTCTTTTAAATTATACTTTTTAACATGGGGATGTGTTGCTTACATTAAAGAAAGAAAAATAACCTTGATGAATAAATATTTTCAGTCCTATGTGTCAGAGTTTATCATCAGTATCATCTCTGGCTAAAACAACACTGCTAGACACATTGTTACACTGATCCTCGTGCACGCTGTACTTGCATATCTCTATACAATTCAGACTGTTGGTCAAACATTTGCAGAGTAGTGAGCATCTGGTCTTTTCACACTAGCATTTGATTAGTTGAAGGATAGATGAGGGAGTGCATAGTATTTCACATATAACTGGTGTGATCAGTCCATCCTCCAAGACCCATCCATGCCTGTTAGGGGAGGGTCGTTTTGGATTCATAGATTCATACATATTAAGGTCAGACGGGATTATTATGATCATCTAGTCTGACCTCCTGCACAATGCAGGCCACAGAATCTCACCCACCCACTCCTGCGATAAACCTCTCACCTACGTCTGAGCTATTGAAGTCCTCAAATCATGGTTTAAAGACTTCAAGGAGCAGAGAATCCTCCAGCAAGTGACCCATGCCCCATGCTACAGAGGAAGGTGAAAAACCCCCAGGGCCTCTTCCAATCCGCCCTGGAGGAAAATTCCTTCCTGACCCCAAATATGGCGATCAGCTGAACCCTGAGCATATGGGCAAGATCCACCAGCCAGATACCCAGGAAAGAATTCTCTGTAGTAACTCAGTTTCCACCCCATCTAACATCCCACCATAGGCCATTGGGCCTATTTACCATGAATATTTAAAGATCAATTAATTGCCAAAATCATGTTATCCCATCATACCATCTCCTCCATAAACTTATCGAGTTCAATCTTAACTGCTTCCCTTGGAAGGCTATTCCAAAACTTCACTCCTCTAATGGTTAGAAACCTTGTCTAATTTCAAGTCTAAACTTCCCGATGACCAATTTATATCCATTTCTCAGAGCTATTCCAGTGTATGATAATTTGCCATCTTGATAGCAGGTACAAAGGCACTCCTTATTGGTGGAAATATTTCTGAGTGAACTGAGTGATCAGTGGGGCTAGCAGCAGGTATGATTGGCAGGATGCACACACAGGCCATTTACTCTGGCACTTCATGTAGTGCCAAGTTAAAGGCTGACCATGGTGGAATGCACCCTTCCGCTGAAATAGTGTGTCTGGGTGCTTGGAGGATGTCTCTTCTAGCTCTTTAGCTGAAGCTGTACGCCATCATTTTAGCCTCTGGAGTGCATCCCACTTTTGCACAATAACAAAGTGAGGTCAAGGCTACTGATTGTAGAAAGCTCAATGTAACTGCTGCTTCATTGGAAACTGGACTTCCTGGCTTCAGAATTTGTGGTCCTTGGTAGGAAAGTAAATGCGTCAGGATGTTGCTTCAAGGAATGTTTCTTTGTTGATCCAGACAGCACTTGAGGCTGGGACTGGTTCCCCCTTAATATGCTCCTGATAGGCAACCACAGAACTAGTATGAAGATTTCCTTTGCTCTATGCTGCATCTTCAAAGAAATCTAAATTATCAGCAGCACAAAATATAAACCTATCCTCGATGAGGTCTGGGGAAGTGTATATCCTTTTATTGAGTTCCATGTAGTAAAGACCCTCATTTGCAATTGCAGTCTCCAAGCAAAGTGCTTTGTTGTAGTCAGTGGAGAAGCCTATACTATACATAAAGTGCACAAGGAATTTGCTACGGGTTTTGGATGGAATGAATTGTTAAACTAACAGACACTTGTACTAGTAGATCATGCATATGCCACATAGTTGTCATGTATGTGTTGGAAACCTGCCTTTCACTCAAGCATTTGTACATGAGGCTTTGCAATAAGATGACAGCCTTGTGCTCTACTTGCTTGCTGTCATACTTGCTGGTACTGATGTCCCTGAGACCAGTGATGTGCCACTTAATACTGTGTGATCTGTACTTTTTTTTTTTCAGGTCTGGCATCAGCTATGGATCACTGATCTTCTACATACTGCAGGACAAAAGCTTTTTCATAAAAATTTAGCAGCTCCAAACGTTGTCTTCATATTACTGTTGACATCAGCACTTTCTTCAGCTTGCTTTGGAAGTGCCATGTCTTTTGTAACTTTTAGGGATATGCACTGTGATTCATTGCTGTGCTAAAAACTACATCCATATCCTAAGGGTCATCTTCAATAAGTGCTCTTCAACCCCATTCAAAGCACTCTTCAACCCCATTTCTTTGTACTTAGCCTCTGTGCTGGCCACCGCTTTCCCATCCATTACAACCTCTGTGAGGAAATTTACCAACTCCAGTGAGTCACCCAGTGTGATGCATGGCTAGAAAGGGTTAAACAGCTTGCAGGCTGAATGACCCAGAGCCCACCTTTAAAACCATGTTAGAAAGGTATGTGAATGATAATTAGGGCCATTCATGCTAAATAGGCTAGAACTTTGAAATGCAAACCTATATTGTTAGAAATAATACTAATTGTGTGTATCTTAGATGCTACTGGTAAACAGACAGTTCTAGTCTGTCACTATAACTATTGATTCAGAGATCAAAAGGGAATATTAACATTTCGATGAATCTTGGGAAAAATAATGTCACTGTCTGTATGTCTCTTTGAAGTTTGTAATAGACTGCCTAATGGATAAATTGCCCTATATTAATTTGTGTAACTAATTACTGGTGGTGTTTAGAAAGCAAAAGGTTACATCAAAAGCCTATTGTTTAACCAGAACCGTGTGGTCAAGTGGATACTAGAACACTGTATAAAAAAACCCTTGGGTCCTGATTCTATCATCTCAGATCTGCTTAAGCTTCATCAGGGGAAGTTTGAGTCACAAGACTGAGGTCCCAGTTATGCTGGTTTGCCCTGAATATGATATTTGGACATTGGACTATGACCAATGAACTGAATTCTAAAGGAATTCTTTGCAACTACAAAGCTCACTATCTCTGCTATGAATCTGAACCTCAGTGAATTGAACTCATGTCTGTATGTATATTGATCTTTTAACCATACTCTCTCTCTCTTTTCTTTTTTTTAATAAATTTTAGTTTAGTTAATAAAAATTGGCTGTAGTGTGTATTTGGGTGAGAGCTGAAACATTCATTAACCTGGAAGGTAATGTGTCCGATCCTTTGGGATTGGTAGAACCTTTTCTTTTATATGATGAAATAAGATTTTCAGAAATCTGCATATTTGACTTGAATACCTGGATGGAGGCCTGAGGCTGGATCACTTTAAGGGAATTGTGTTGTTTGGACTTCTGAGTAACCAGTAAGGTAATAAAGAAGCTGTTTTATGCTGACTTGGTAAATCTATGTGTTGGAATATCCACCAGCTTTTGGGGGTTTGGCTGCCCCATTCTTTGCAGTTCACCCTAATTGAGTGACCATAGCTGGCCTCCACTGGGACCCTGGTCACAACCACTTGCAAGTAGTAAAATCAGTATTTGTTTCTCTTCCTTTTACCTTTTGATGCAACACATTACATGCATTCTTGGTGTAGCCACAGATGTGATACGCAATGTTGCATGTGGGGATATCTTTTGTGTCAATGCACTCACTTCACTTTACTTTCCATGTAATGTTTTCACTGAGTGACTGTTTCATACAGTTTTTCAACTGTCTTATGTTGAAACTGTGCTTAATGGATGCATTTGAGCTTCTGGCTTACCACAGAAGAAGTAGGTGGTCTTCTCAAAAACATGCTATGAGACAGCAAAAGGTGAGTCTTGTGTACAGCTGGCACTTGTCCCAGCATCTTCAACTTTTTCCTGTTGCTCGGTGTACTGCCTCTCCTACCTTTCCAAATTCAGTTTTTAGACATACTTCTTATAGCATGTAAGGTGCCACCAAGCGTTGTGTCTAACCAGATCCTCCACGGTGGTCTTCTCCAAAGATTCAGCTATCAGTCGGTACTTTTAACTCTCCATTGATGCCTAAAACTGATCAAGACCAAAATAAAAAAGGGGTGTCAAAATAAGCACTAAGCTAAATGTCTATTGGGCAGTCATGCTTAGACTGCTTTTGTAGGGTGTTAGACATGGAAACATATCCCTACCATATAAGGAAAATTGATTAGTTTCCTATGTGCTGTCTTTGGTCTGTTTGCAGGGTCAAATGGTGAAACTAGATTTCCAGTATTGAAATCCTTAATCATTGTCAGATGCCTGCCATTTAAAGCATGTTCATAGAAGCTCAGCTGCATTTGGTCTGGGCATCTTGTCTATATGGCTGACTTGAGTGTACCTAAGGCCATATTTATGGTCAGCTAAAGCAGTTCACCTGTTCTCATGGTGGCCAGTACAAACAATATAAAGACTCACAGAAGTCAAAACTGAAAGCATGTCAAGTTGACCCCAGCAAGTGGAAAGCAACAACTCACGACAGAGCAAGGTGGTAGCAGATTTGTCATATTACCATTAACCCCTTTGAAGCAAAAAGCATTAACAGAGCAAAGCAAGGATACAACAGCCTGCAATGGTCATGGACAATCTTGTTTGTCCTACATGTAACCATGTTAGCAGTTCTCGCATTTGTCTGACCTCACATATACCTGTTCACCTATACTTTCTGCTGAATCCTCTTGATGTTGTTATGACACTTTATCATCATCATCATCACCACCCTTTTGCTAGCTCCTCCCTCCCTCTTTGTACACCTTCTTTTCTCCATATTTTACTGGTGTGCTGTGATGGGGAGGCTAATATCATGTCATGTCAGATTAAGTTCAGCAGTGGTCTAACTCAACTGAATTTACACTGGGGATAAATGTGGCCCTCTAACTATAGATTTTTATCAAAGTATATGATAGTGGCAAAAAAACCCACCCTGCAATGAATCAACTATAATACAACACTGGAAAATCAGTGTAAATATATTAATACCCCTGTTATGAGGATTAAACAGTAATGCTGAGTTAATTGGAAAATTATGTCTGGGAGATTAAATTGGTATGAATGATGGGCAAGAGATGAAAAACTGCTGCTAAACCACAAATTCTCATTAGTAATCCCCTAATGCAGTAGATATGTTGGGAAGTATGAGTCAGCCGTTCAGTAATCAAAATTAAGATGAGTGAAACTTACTTGATCTAAGAGTATTTTCTCATTGGTATTAAGCACCGTTGTCAAGCCATAGCATGAAAGGGTGTGAAGAAAACTTAGCAATGTAGGGAGAGAAGAAAGAGAGAGGGGAACCTAATGACTCTAGCACAAATGTAACTGTGTGACTTCACTGAGGCATGTAAATGAGATCAGAATATGACATTCTTTCTCATGGATTTCTTTACCAATACACACAAAGTATAGATAATTGGCATTTGACCTGACAACCATCTTACCAAGTCTGGTATAACTGAGAACATGTACTGCCCTTGTCTTCATGTGGATTGTAGAAGAATCTAAAGCTACAGATCACATTGTCATACTCTTGTCTGTTTGTGAATATAATAAATTTTCAAAAGAGTTTATTTCTACTAAATTTCCATTCCTATAATGTTCTAGCCAATGGAAGTCAGTCTTAACACAAGCTTCATCATATGGGTTCACTTTTATGTTGAGTTTCTGGGTTCTCTTCCTTTTCCTCCACTACTGGAGAATACTTTTGCAATGTTTCAGATTCTTCGTTCATTTATCCATTCAGGGGACAAACTTTTTAAAAACTGAAAATTCATCATTAGACATTAAGGCTGCAATTGCTGGTTGAACAACTGTTCTTAGAAACAAAATGCAGTATCTTGAATTACAATATAATTACAAACGAGATAATATTCTTTCCATCTTTTCTTTTCAAGTATTCCTGTTCTGAAGATTGAAATGGCAGGCATATTACAGTCTGGCTCATTTCTCTGTTACATGTTAGCTTGGCAACTGCATTAGGCTGGTGAGCTTCTTGAAAGCTCAGATACATTTGAAAAAAGCTATTTTGTCAGAATTTGGAATGGATTTGATAAATGCTTGGTATAAGGCTGGATGAAATAGAATTCTTGAGATGGAAAATGATCCTGCAATTTTAAGCAGCTGTGTCAAAATTCTCTCTGCTGTGTTTGGGCTTGTTATAGAATGAAATACACATCCCAGCTGCTCTTGAAAATGTTCTAGTTCCTTGAGCACTTTTCCACTCATGTGTGACCTATTTGTTCTGTTAAAACTCGGAGGGCTATTGATTAAATACTTGAGCCAGGGGTTTGTTTTTTCTCAAAAATAGATGCCTAATATTAGTCTTCTAAGTCCCTACTTAAGCACCGAAATGAGTGATTTTGTTTGAAAAGAACTCAGCACATGGTTGATGTGAATGGGAGGTGATTGGCACTTTTGAAAATCAGATAATTTATCTAGGTGTCTAAAGATTAAGATAATAAAGATTCCTGAGACCATCAAAAGCACCCATGCTTCAAATTTTGGCCTTGGGATCTATATTAGAAGTGGAAAGAAACCTCACTGCTCGTGATAAGCTTCACTACATTGCTAGGTAGCCACTGAGATGATTGTAATAACTGAATACTTACCTCATGTGCATGCAGACCTCTGGCCTGGAAGAATCCTCCATTTCATTGCAGACTACCTTAAGAAAAATCAAGCAGTTGTATCATCATTGGGTTAAAATGAAGATCTCTAATTATAGTAATAAAGAATACTATTTTAATCAGAGAAGGATTTGAATCTTCAAAATATTTCTAATTAACTATCACACCAACCCTTGCAATGGTCAAGTATGATTATCCCTATTTACAAATGGGGAAAATGTGACAAGAAAATTAAGTGACTTCCCCAATCTACAGAGTCAGTGTCACACCTAGGATTATAGCTCAGAAATTCCTGGCATCCTGTCATGTGCTCAGAGCACTATAACACACTGCTGAGTGAGAAATGCTATACCCTATCACTCCTTCACAATGGCAATCAGCAATAAATGACACAAGAGGGGAACAAGACAGATTTTTTTAAAATAAAAAAAACTATTCTAGCTAATCCTGAGTCCTGATATTATTGCCACGTAGAATCTCTGACCCTGGCAAACCAGGTGCCAGCTCTTGCCTAGGCTACAGGCATTAGGTAAGAAGTGACAAACTTATAGCTGGAGACCAGTTAACCTGTATGTTAGTTTAGCTCAAAATAGGTATTCGTTTTATAAGGATGTATTTAGTGTTTAGACTCTATGAAATGCTTGTAAATTGCTGCATGCATTAATCTCACTTGTAAATTCTGTTCCATTTTGCAGCTCTCTTTGCTGTTTGAACTCTGACTGCACTACAGACCCCAAACTAAAGCCAGAGATACCACTGGGGTTACTCCTGGGTCTGCACTGAAAGACATTTGAATTGACAGATCACTACAACTTTGTCCCGTTTAGGATCTAGATGGTAACTCATATGTTTGCTTGCTTTAACCTGTAAGTAACTCTCTTATTCCTTTTTCCTAGTTAATAAACTTTTAGATAGCTTATTACAGAATTGGCTACAGGTGTTGTCTTTGGTGTGAGATCTAGGGTACCAACTGATCTGGGGTAAGTGACTAGTCTCTTGGTAATGGAAGCAACCTGAATATTGTGTGATTTTTGTTGTAAGTGATCATTTATCACTAAGTTCAGTTTGTCTGGGTGGCAAGATAGACTGGAGAGTCTCAGGGGACTGTCTGTGACTCCAGGGTAATACTGTTACTGTGATCCAAGAGTTCACATTTGTTACTGGCTTGGAGAAATCTAATTATAGAACACACCATCAGTTTGGTGTGTCTGCCCTGTTTTTGACAGTCTGCGCTGAGGTAGGCACCCACAGCTGTGAGCCACTCTAGACAGTGTGGCAGAATTAGTGAGTCTGACAGTGGTGAGAATAGAGACAATGAAGAACAAATAGGAAAGCAAAGTAACAGGGATATAAGTGAATGTGCATGCATGTGCCTGGTTGGAAATTCTACAAAAAGAAAATCTCATTTCAATATGCTCATACATGTGTTTTATGGAAATATGCTTATGAGTGTGAATATGATGTAACTGGAATATGCTTTACGCAAAAGGTCTCTTATATGGTATCATAACAAAGGTTATAAACTACTGAATATATTCCTATTTGTATGCATGTATCATTCTTGTATCTGAAGCTAGAAATATGAAGTATAACTCTGAGGTCCTACTGTAATTATGCAAAGTGTGGGCCATTAATAGTGGTTTAGAATCTTGATGGCTCCCATTGACTAGGACAATTGGTTGTACATGGTTTATTTACCTGCAAGTGTTCCTATGTACCTGTGGGCCAACCCAGGAAGAATAGAGACCAGGGGTTTTACAGTGACATGTGACCATGTCACATGATACTGGAATCCATCTTAATCCTTGTACTTTTCCATTGATGAGGCGGTGATGGGGACAAGCACAGACAAAAGATTCCCACCGAATGCCAAAGCTATAAAAGGGGGTGGAGCTGGACAAAAGGAGCTGCCAGTCATGAGAAAACCCCTGCTTACCTGAGATGTCTGCTGGAACTAACAAGGACTGTACCGGGAAAGGATTGGGCCCAAACTAGGAAGGAGTCTAGTCTGTGAAAGAAGCTTATTAGAACATCTCTGAGGGTGAGATATTACCTGTAATCAGTTTATTAATGTATTAGGCTTAGACTTGTGTGTTTTTACTTTATTTTGCTTGGTGACTTACTTTGTTCTGTCTGTTATTACTTGAAACCACTTAAATCCTACTTTTTATACTTAAAAAAATTCTTTTGTTTATAAATAAACCCAGAGTAAGTGAATAATACCTGGGGGAGCAAACAGCTGTGCATCTCTCTCTATCAGTGTTATAGAGGGCAGACATTTATGAATTTACCCTATATACGCTTTATACAGAGTGAAATGGATTTATTTGGGGTTTGGATCCCATTGGGGTCTGGGTGCTGGAGACAGGTAACCTGCTGAGCTGTTTTCAATTAAGTCTGCAGTTTAGGGGGCATGGCCCAGACACTGGGTCTGTGTTGCAGCAGGCTAGCATGTCTGGCTTAACAAGACAGGATTCTGGAAGTCCCAAGCTGACAGGGAAAATGGGCTCAGAGGTAGTTTCAGCACATCATGTGACATTCCCAAGGGGGTCTCTGTGACCGAACCCATCACAACATGACAGACCAGGGAATAGTTAACTGCTCCAGAAGTAAACTAATCCATGAGGGGAATTCAGTTTTAAAACTCAATCTAGTGCAGGTTCCATGGAAATAATTTATGTTTAGTTCCTTTAATTTTAATTGTAACACATATTTAATTCGTAACTGGACAGTATCATTAGTGTCAGTCAGTCAGCTGTTGTAGTCATTCGCGATGATGTGGTAGCCTGTTGCAGCCAGAACTATAACAGTAACTGTATTATGGTCTGGCTTGACTTTTTAAAGAGTGAATCGCCCTCTTCAAGGCCAGCTATCTACACAAGTGCTGCCATCTGAGCAACTATAACAAATGAGAGAGTGGCAGAAAAGATGCAAATTAAAATATTCCAAAACTTAAAAAAAAAAAAATCAGGAAAGAAGCCTAGGAAGTGTTTTAAATCATAAAAAATATCTAACAAAAGGAGAAAATTAAGTGTTCTTCTTTATGTGGGGTTTCCCCAGGAAAGGGACAGAAAATTCTGCATCTCTTAAGGAATTTCCTCCCCCTTCATTCTGTTGTGCCCACATGAGTTTGCCCGTTATGCAATGATAGAGTGGCCCTTCCCCCCAAATGGAGGAATCTTGAGATCTACATAAATCTGGTCATTTTAGTCATAATGTTTATAATTTCTATGACTATAGCACCTTGGACCCCGAGTCAAAGACCACTGTGCTAGGCACTGCAAACACAGAACAAAAAGGTGGTCCCTGTCTACAGAGTTTACAATCTAAGTCTAAGACAGGAGTTAACAGACGGAAATAGAGAGATTGACTGGCGGGGGGGGTACAAGGAAACAATCACACAACATTGGTCAGCATGATAGGCAGTAGTCTCAGCACAGCAGCAGCCTGACCGTTGTCAAGTTTTTCACAGGCATTACAGCAAAGGAGAATTTAAAGGAGGATTTTGGAGGGGGATAATGAAGTAGCTCTTCAGATGTCCATGAGGAGCTTCTCCCAAGCATGATGGGCACCAGGGGAGAAAGTATAAAGCCTCTGACACCCCGATGCTGGGACTGGATAGCAGGGGATGGGAACTCCCTGCCTCCCCACAAATTCCCCCATTCCCCTTCTAGTGGGAAACTAGTTTGTAGCCAATTATTTCATTTTATCATTCATTTATTGTGTGATGTTATAATGAACTTATATGCTATGTCATATATAATCATTGTATGCTAAACAGTTTTAAGTTGGAGAATGCTAGAAGTATAAGACTGGTAAGTATTTAGAAGTGATAAATAAACATTAGGTATCTAAGTAAGTAGGCTGAAACGCAAGGCCTACAGGCTGAGGCCTCTAAGATTTTAGCTATACTAGGCATTAGGCTTAAGAAATGCTTGACATAAGTAAGTGACCAAAGAATAACCCGATGCCACAAGATTAGGGGAAAAGATGTGCCAATGGGTGCTATTGTGAAAAATTTACCACAAGATTAATTTTGGATCACAAAATGCCCTAGAGGTACAGGTTATGTGTCAATACTAATGAGAATAAAAAGGAACCATAGACCATAAATGGAGAATGGAGTTCCCCAATATTCTTAGGGGAAACAATACAAATAAGGAAAAAGAGGCTGGACATCTTCATGCACATAGGCAGAGTGTTAGGTGTAGTCAGAATCACAACATAAAAGAGGGCTCCCAGATTGGGTAAAATGAGTTCCCCATGGGAAAACTCCAGCAGGAACCAACCCTCTACTGATCATCAGTTGGCAAGGCATCCATCAAACCTTAAGAATATCATAAAGGATGTGAGTATGACTATATTTGTAACTTGTGCATAGGTCTTTATAGGATTTCTATGTGCCTGGGAAATCATAACCTTAATTATAACTTTAATAAAACTTGTAAAATAGACTAGACCTTATACTTGTGAATGTATGTTTGGTCACCATCCTTGGTCTTTTTGTGTTCCTAGATGCTCTAAATCTGTAGCAGATAGCAGAGGTGACTTTCACTCTGTTAAGCTTGAAACTGTAGCCCGCAGAGCTGAACCCATAGTGGTGTAATATAACATTACTAAATTCATTTTAAATAAATAAAAGATGACTAGTTAGCAGTGTTGCCAATTTAGTCATTTTCCAATACCCCCTGTAAATTCGAACACCCCCTCTAATTTCAGTTATTCCACACAATAACTGCCCTGTTCTGTTCATTCCTTCTGAAGTACCTGGCGTTGGCCAGTGTCAGAAGACAGGATACTGGGCTAGATGGACAATTGGTCTGACCCATTATGGCTGTTCTTATGGTGCTTGTTTGAAAATTTAGCAAGTGGGTGATGGAGGCTGGTGACATGGACTGACTGAAGGCCGGAGTGAAACTTTTGTTACTGAAAAAGTAATGATAGTTTAGGGCAGGGATAGACCATGAAAGGCCTTAAAAGTGAAGGCAAGTCGCTTATGTTTCATGCCATAGAGCAGTGATTCTCAATCAGGGAGCCCTGGGAGTACACAGAGGTTTTCCAGTGGGTACATCAGCTCATCTAGATATTTGCATAGTTGTACAACAGGCTACATAAAAAACACTAGCAAAGTCAGTACAATCTAAAATTTCATACAGACAACGAATTGTTTATACAGCTTTATGTACTATACACTGAAATGTAAGTACAATATTTATATTTCAATAGATTTATTTTATAACTATATGGTAAAATGAGAAAGTGAGCAATTTTTCAGTAGTGTGTGCCGCAGCAAGTAGTTTTTAAGTGAGATGAAACTTGTGGGTACACAAGACAAACTGGACTCCTGAAAGGGGTACAGTAGTCTGGAAAGGTTGAGAGCCACTACCATAGAGAAGGAGGAACCAGTGGAGGACTGCAAAGAGAAGGGTGACATTATGAAAATGATGGGCTAGGACAATGATCTTTGCAGTAGTTTTCTGAAGGGCTATGAGCTGGGCCAGACTGCCAAAGAGAAGGATGTGGCAATAATTGGGATGTTAGGTGACACCCTGCATGAGAGTTTTAGCTGTGTGGATGGATAGGAAACACCATTCATAGAGACATTATGCAGAAAGAATTAGCAAGGTTTAGACAAAGCCTGGATGTGAAGCCCTACAGAGAGGACAGTCAAAGATGACACTCAGGTTACAGGCTGAGTGACAGGCAGGATGGTGATGATGTCCGTAGTGATCAAGCATCAGGCAGGATGGTGATCAAGTCCGTAGTGAGCTTCAGCAGGTGGCTAGGCATCCATGAGGAGATGTCACTCTTGCCGTCCCTGTGCCCCTCTTCAGGTCTTCCAGTGGATCTCTGTTCATCTTGTATAACTTTTTATAAGAGCCAGGCAGTCCCTGGCTGCCTCCCTATGCAGCAGCATAGTAGAACAGACTTTCCTCTTCTGCAGCTATTAATATTAAGATATCACAAAATAATAATAAAAACTAAGCAGATCAAGGGATATTCTTACATATAAACAGTGGAATCGACCAGAGAATGTAGATTATGGAGAACTCCTGCATTTGTGTCTTCCAGTTTTAAATTACTCAAATAAAAGTGCTTTTACCACTTCTCTTGGGAGTCTGTTCCAAAAATGAATAGATACTACCTGTCCATTCACTTGTCCTGATTCTCAGCCTACATTTACCTTTGCTTAGTGTCAGGCCATTATTCTCAGTTACACTGGAAGTGGTTACAAAAGAGAACTTTAGAAAAAAAAATCAAGGGTTGCTTAAAAGGCGTGATAGACTATTAGTGGGAAAATACACTTTTTTGTTAGCTCATGCTGGGAACTTTTTATCTTTTGAAACTTCATAGTGTTACTTGGAAGAAAATGTGTTCATTTTCCCCTTCGATAACCTAAATCACACAAAAGCAGGATTTACACCCTTCACCATCATTTCTGAGAGAGAAAGAGAATCAGGGATTGTCCCAGATTCACAAAGTTTTGCACTCAGGAATAGTTTGCATTGGTTTATATCCGAATGTTTCACAAGTGTCATGGTTAGAGCTGCATTTTGGACCCCTTTGGGTTCTCTTGAATGCACCCTTCAGGTGACAGGCCTGGCTTCTTTCAGCTCTCTCAAGAGTGGAACTCCACAGTTCAATTACTCTTACTGGATCTGTGGGTTGCAGCCCCCCTTATTTCCCAGTTGTATAAATACAACAGATCCACCTGTACTTATCACCTGAAAAAAATCTTCTCTGTTGGGAGCCCGTGATCAATGGCCAATTAAAGGAACTCAAAACTAGGGCTGGTCAGAAAACAGGAATTCTGTTTTAGGACAAAATTCAAAGTTTTTTCATTTGTTTTCATTCTTCATTGGGACAAAACAGAGACCTTTTTGAAACTTTTCAGGATAAACTGGAGTGGTATCTACTTACCCGGCCCAGAATAGCCCATAGCCCTGTAGTTAGAGCATTCATCTGGGATTTGAGGAAACCCAGGCTCAAGTCCCTGCTCTGTCTGATTCAGTGTAAGGACTGGAACCTGCCTCTTCCACACCCAAATGAGTGCCCTGACTCCTGGGCTACTGAGGTAGTCTCTCTCTTTTGTTTAGACCAGAAATTCCATCCTGGGCCGGAGAAACCTTCCCAACAAAAAAGTTGCCCAAACATTACATTTCCACAAAAAGTTTCAGTTTTGACAAATCAGCATTTTCTGACATAAAAACATGTTGTCAAAAAATTCCTGACTAGCTGTATTCAAACCAATTGTAGCAAAACAAACAGAGACAAGGGGTAAATCAACAAAAGACCTGCACATCTAGGTCTTACTTATCTCTCCTGCCCACCCCGCTTTTTTTTTTTTTTTTGCCGGTTTCGGTAAGTTCCAGTCAGCCCAGGTTGGGAGAAACTTCTGGGCTGGGAGTAACCGACTGTGCTGTTGCCTTCTCTGTGTCTCCCTGCACAGGTGCTGACTTTTGTTGTTGCTGGTGGGTGCTTCTGAAGAGGTGTGTGTGTGTGTGTGTGTGTGTTTGAGAGGGGGGCACTCTGCCAGTTTTGGGGGGAGGCTATTTTCATATATTTATATACTTCTTTCATATTCTAGTTATTGAATGTGTCTATTATTGGTATCTGTACTATTTTAATAATGATTCAGTTGTTATGAACTACATAATTACATCATCATGAATTACAGTATATTAAAATCATTGCAATCACCTACAAGCTGTCTTCACTAATGTCCCAGTTTAAAGACATTATGTCTCACTGTAGCTTTCTGGATGAAACTATCAACAATCTTATTTACATCTCAGTTCCCTGGTATTGTTTTGATGCACGTTAAGGACAACTACAGTATTCAGTTGCGTCTCTCCTATTTGTGAATAAATTGAACAACTGTCTTGTCAAGCTTGAACGAAATAGAAGCATTGCAACTGTTAGGCCTCAAACTTCTGTATACTTCAAAATGTAAGCCTTGCAAAAACAAAGCTTAAGCTTGTGGCTTGTGGTCAGGATGCCCTGCAACCAGATAACAATTTATGCTGACTCCTATGTACTTATCAACCCCAAATTACCCACATTCAAGATCTAATTGGCTACCGAAAATAAATAGGCCTCAATTATACGAACAACTAACAATTGGACATAAAAATTAAATATGCATCTGTCATAAATATAAAGGGAAGGGTAAACCCCTTTAAAATCCCTCCTGGCCAGAGGAAAAAATCCTCTCACCTGTAAAGGGTTAAGAAGCTAAAGGTAACCTCGCTGGCACCTGACCAAAATGACCAATGAGGAGACAAGATACTTTCAAAAGCTGGGAGGAGGGAGAAAAACAAAGGGTCTGTGTCTGTCTGTGTGATGCTTTTGCCGGAGACAGAATAGGAATGGAGTCTTAGAACTTAGTAAGTAATCTAGCTAGGTATGTGTTAGATTATGATTTCTTTAAATGGCTGAGAAAATAGGTGTGCTGAATAGAATGAATATTCCTGTCTGTATGTCTTTGTTGTAACTTAAGGTTTTGCCTAGAGGGATTCTCTATGTTTTGAATCTAATTACCCTGTAAGGTATTTACCATCCTGATTTTACAGAGATGATTCTTTTTTACTTCTATTAAAAGTCTTCTTGTAAGAAAACGGATTGCTTTTTCATTGTTCTAAGATCCAAGGGTTTGCGTCTGTGGTCACCTATGCAAATTGGTGAGGATTTTTACCAGACCTTCCCCAGAAAGTAGGGTGCAAGGGTTGGGAGGATTTGGGGGGGAAAGACGTTTCCAAACTACGTTTTTTCAGGAACCCAGATAAAGTTTGGTGGTGGCAGTGGAAGTCCAAGGGTAAAATAGTTTGTACCTTGGGGAAGTTTTAACTTAAGCTGGTAAAAGTAAGCTTAGGAGGTTTTCATGCAGGTCCCCACATCTGTACCCTAGAGTTCAGAGGGGGGAAGGAACCTTGACAGCATCAATTATACAACTAGGGCAACCACATAAACAGTGTGACCCACCCTGATTGGTTGGTCTGTTCTAAAACACGGCCGTCGGACCAGATAAAAAGAACGAAGGCACGGGACTGTGTGTGTGTGTTTTTGGTATCCACACCCCTTGAACCGAAGGGACATGCACTTCCCGACTGTCTGTACCTGGCCAGTGCGGAAAGCGGCCGACTGAAGGGTAACATATTTTCGGACGAATGTAGGGTAAGTCTATGGAGTAAAGAAGTCTAGTCGCTTGAGCCGAATTGATCATAGTTGTATCGATACTGTAGCATAAAATCAATAGTAGGTGGCTGATGCAGAATAGCTTGGCATGTATTGTGCTTGTCTTTCAAGTAGCCTGAGCGGATGCATGTAGTGCTGTCGTTCATTAGCTCCCTTATACGTATAGTTGTGTTGCCTTTGAAATATTTTGTCACCAGAAATATAAAACTGGTGAATAAGAGCTTTACTTATGCTTGTCTTCGGGGCTTTCATTATGCCTGCCAGGACCAGCGTATGTAGAGTCCCTGTTCAGGAACTCGCAAATGGTCCACAATATTACATGTACTTGTGCTTGTCTTCAATATAATCTGCCTTTTGTATTAATTCTTATTCAGTGCTGGTCTTTGCTTTTCCTTCTTTTATTTTGTTTATGCTGTTATTATAGTCGAAAATCATTAAAAGCCTTTCTTGAGGAATAATTAGTAGTTCTTACTTATTTTATACAGACATCACTTAACCTCATTACATCTGTGTTGGGTGGTGGGAAGTAGCGAACACCCTGAGGTGAAATAGGACCCTGCGGCATACCTCCTTCTTCCTTTATCTCCGCATGGTGTGGGCATTGGGATGATAAAATCTGGGATAAGGGGATGCAGTCAGACACTTAACCCATCTGCCCTGAAACCCATAAGCCTCTAAAGACTCTGCGACATAGTTTACCTTTTGTGCCATTCCTTTGATCCACAGTGATAATGTCAGTGTCAGCATAAGTTATAAAAATTGTCTTGTGCTGGGGTTTATCTTGTCACTGTAAATTTACAATTATCCCCAGGTATTAAGTTCTTTGTATGGTTTTATTTCCTCCCGTGGTATTTGAAGATTAGCTAAATGAGTTTATGGTCCGATCCAGAATTAATTTCCGCCTGGATTTTTTCTGGCCTTTGTTTTTTGTTTGCTGTTGGAGTGATTTGTTATCTTCCTTAAAATGTAAAGTATTGCAAACTATAACCATGGCTGCTAAATGGTTAAGACAACATGCCACAAAATTGGCGGGGCAAGTAACAGTAACAAGGAAGGAGTTAAAAAAAAAATCAAAAGAAGCTACACAGCCCAGGAATGCTCCCACCCGCCTTGCAGGGTGGCAAGCAGCCCAAAGACAGCCATCACAGAAAAAGAATAAAACATTGAAAACAGCTGCAAGGAACCTACAAAAAATACATGTGTCGTCCCCTATTACAGATATTTTTGGTAAACAGCAGGCTTCAGGTAGCTACCCTGTGCCTGAAAAATGGGGACAGAAATGGAAAAAGGTGGCCCTAGCAAAATTAAAAGATGAAACTGGGTCCACTGCATTGCAACCACCACCTTATAATAAAAGCCAGGTTCTGGTTACACTTAAACTGAGACCTAGATTGGTGGCTGTCAAAACGGGACAAGTAAGTGCATAATGGAAAAAGTAGCACACAATACTTTCACTGAATTGGTAAATCAAATGAAGCAAAAAATGGAACAGTTCACAGAGCACATTAGGAGACAGGAGCTGTGACTCAATCGCAGGGAAGTGAATAGAAAAGAATTTCAAAGCAAAAAACCAAAATTAAGTGGGTTAACACCTAAAATTGGTGCATTAAGACAATGAGTTGCCCCAAAACAGTTAACTACAGCCAAAAAAACCACTCCTGCCATCCATTTGGCATGCACACAAAAGCAACAGTCACTGGGGGAACAAATTCAGGTTTTACAAGAGTATGTAACTACCCCCACTCTCCTCGCAAAGACAGGATAAAAACCAGGGGCGCAGTTCCCAACTGTGCAGGTTCCCAACTCTTTTGACCTACGGAACCACACTCCGCGCTCATATCTAAAAACATAACCTTCTTTCTCAAATATTTTTACATACCGGTTAAGTTTTGTCCTTTATATGCTTTCTCAGTTTGCTAAACTCGCTGCTGCTGCCTGTACTTTCATCTCACTACCTTCCTAGGTTGCTCTTCACCCCCATTTCCCCCGCCTCTCTTCACCTTTGGCTCTCTCTCTCTTTGTTTTAAAAGTTAAAAGTTATAGTTTTTACAGAAACCGCCAAAGGATAAAGGAATTAAAAACAGAACAAAACAACAAACAAAGAGAAAACAAGGTAAAAACTTGACATACATCCACTAAATTAATTATTTTAACCTTTCAGGAATGCAACAGCTGGAATTATTTCTAATTTTCTTAAAGATATGGTTGCCAAGCAGCAAAAATGCACACTCTTTTCTTATTTCCATATAGCAAAGTTTTAAAATAATGTTAAATATGAAGTAATAATGCCTTAAGTTACTAAATTAATACAGCAAATTTTGCAAGTAATTCTATTAATTTTATCAATTTTTATTAAGAGTTTTAAATAACAAGGTAATAACTTCCTTATTTAGATGTTTAACCCTTTTGTTTATTTTGTATTTTTGTTTGCCTTATTTTGTATAGTTATAAATAGAATTCTGGCACCATTTGTTTTTAATTGTAAGTTTGTCCTCTATGTCATGTGTGTTGTATGTTGTGTGTCACTTGACTGTTTTTTATTATTTTTATTTTGTTGCAACAAAAATCAATTTTATACCCTTTTAAAAATATATGTATATGTGGTACCATACTATTTTAAGATCATGGTTGGGGTATAATCATAGTATTATTAGCACCAATTTTTTGTGCAAAGTTCAAAAAGTTTTCAGTTACAAATATATGTACATATATTTCTGCCTCAACAAATAATGCAATTGCAAAGAAAATAATTCTCTTTTATCAACCACAGTTTGTTTTGTTTTTTAATTTTTTAAAAAATTGTTATTCAAAGAAAAAATGTAAGGGAAAACCTCAACATTAAGGTAAAGATAATATTAACAAAATGTCAATTTCCTGTGTGGGCTTTTTATAAACTTATTTGCACTTTTGAATATAGTTATAAGAATGTAATAGCAAAAATGTTTTAAAATAACAATTTATGTATAAAGCTAACCAAACAATTTCAACAGGTTTCCACCATTGGCTCCCAAACATAACAAAGCGTCATGAAAGTTTAATACCCTCAAAGTATTTGCATGCACCTATATTTAAAATTTATTTTGGTTTAATTTTATAGTTGGTTTAATTTTATACGCTTTTGTTATGTTATGTTAATGGGAAGCAATGGTTGTTAAAGCTTGTGCTTCTAAACAGTTAACAAAAGTGAAGTTAGTATCACCAGAAAATTAACTCTAAAAGGCTTGTTAAAATTATGTTACTGACTCTTTTGCTGAAACAAAATGTTCAGCAAGGGAAAGCAATACACCTTCTCATGGAAGATTGTGAGCATTTATTTTAGCCGTTAAGCATTACCTTTAGTATAAAATATTAGCAATGCACCTCAAATAAAAATGAATGGGCTATACAACAATTGCAAAAAGTATATCTTGTGTTATAAAAGACTTGGTTCCTATTACATTGTAAACACATTAAATTAATTTGTGTATTAAATTTGGGTCACTAAAAACAAATGAAATGCAAAAAAACAAAAAATCCCAAACTTGATTATGTTAACTAAATAGCTATTTAAGTTGCATCCCACAGACTAAAGACACCCGAAGATATCACACCACAAAAATACCGGATGATATCAGTATATAGAAAAGAAACCCCCAAGCATCAAGAAAAGAAAAATGAAGTGCTTTATAAATAAAAGACTGGTCAAATACACCTCTGTCTACCATATATGGACAATTAAGTTAACAATCAGCTAAAAACCACTAGCTGAACCAGGATAAATGGTCATTTAATTTCAACTTTGGTTACTCTGTAAAAACAACTGTATTATTGCTGTACAACATTTACAATGTGCATAGCCTTGCTAAACTGTTTAACCAACACACAAGTAAAAAACAACAAATAAATGGCAGCAAACAACATAAAGGCAAGGAAAAAACAAATTAGTAAAGAAATTAAGTTACACAGCAACTACAAATTGGGTAAACAAATTCCTTGTTAATACCATTCATAATTTGGGTTACTAACACTGCGTCCTAACTAAGGCACATGTTATTCAAAACAACATGTTCAGTGTCTGCCCTTTCAATTTTGTTCAGTGTCTGGGTACCAATACTAATCCTGACACAGCAATATTTGAAAAATTGGTTACTGTCCATTCAGTGGGTTTTCTTAAAAACAACTGGATCTATGGCAACTACTGGTGTATCACGGGCATGCAATCAATGGAACAAAGAAGCCAGCAGTTCCTATTTCCTGCACAGTGAAGCTTACCAAAGGGTAACAACCAGCGGTAAGAGTAATCTATAACATGAATGGACAGTACTGTTGTCACTACTCCAAATTGTTATGAACTACGTAATTACATTATCATGAACTATAGTGTATTAAAATCATTGCAATCACCTACAAGCTGTCTTCACTAATGTCCCAGTTTAAAGACATTATGTCTCACTGTAGCTTTCTGGATGAAACTATCAGCAATCTTATTTACATCTCAGTTCCCTGGTATTGTTTTGATGCACGTTAAGGACAGCTACAGTATTAGTAGTTCTTACTTATTTTATACGGACACCACTTAACCTCATTACATCTGTGTTGGGTAGTTGGAAGTAGCGAACACCCCGGGGTGAAATCGGGCACCGAGGCTTGCCTCCTTCTTCCTTTATCTCCGCACTGTCAATGACTAGAGATCATTTTTAAGTCTTCTGAAGCTGGAGAATGAATTCAGGATGATACAGGCACGGTGAGAAGGAGTCTTATGAATTTGTAGTACTCTGGAAACATAGTGCTTCCAGAATACTGCAAATGACTCCAAGATCTCATTCTTGATGGGTAACAGCTAATTTAGGCACCATCATTTTGTATGTATAGTTGGGATTATATTTTGCCATGTGCATTACTTTGCATTTAACATTGAATTTCATCTGCCATTTTGTTGCCAAGTCACCCAGTTTTGTGATTCCCTTTGTAACTCTTTGCAGTCTACTTGGGACTTAAGTAGCTTGAGTAATTTTGTATCATCTGCAAACTTTGTTGTGATGGGTTGGATCACAGAACCCCCTTTGGGACTGCCACCTGATGTGCCTACACTACCTCTGAGCCTGTTTTCCCTGCCAGCTTCGGACTTCAGTCCCTTGCCTGGTTTGAGCCAGACATGCTTGTCTGCAGCAAACACAGAGCCAAGTCTGAACCACGTCCCCCACAAGCTGCAGGCTTAACTGAAAACAGCTTAAGAAGTGCTCCTGTCTCCAGCACTCAGATACCCAACTTCCACTGGGGTCCAAACCCCAAATAAATCTGTTTTACCCTGTATAAGGCTTATACAGGATAAACTCATAAATTGTTCACCCTCTATAACACTGATGGAGAGATATGCACAGATGTTTTCCCCCACCAGGTATAAATACATACTCTGGATTAATAAATAAGTAAAAAGTGATTTTATTAAATACAAAAGTAGGATTTAAGTGGTTCCAAGTAATAACAGACAGAACAAAGTGAATTACCAAGCAAAATAAAATAAAACACGCAAGTCTAAGCCTAATACAGTAACAAAACTGATTACAGGTAAATTTCACCCTCAGAGATGTTTCAATAGGCTATTTTTCACAGACTGGATGCCTTCCTAGTCTGGGCCCAATCCTTTCCCCTGGTACAGTCGTTGTTCCAGCTCAGGTGGTAGCTAGGGGATTTCTCTTGACTGCAGCCCCCTTTGTTCTGTTCCACTCCCTTATATAGCTTTTGCACAAGGCGGGAATCCTTTGTCCATTTCTGGGTTCCCACCCCTCCTTCTAAATGGAAAAGCACCAGGTTAAAGATGGATTCCAGTTCAGGTGACATGATCACATGTCACTGTAAGACTTCATTACCCACTTGCCAGCACATAGGTATACAGGAAGATTTACAAGTAAACAGAGCCATCTACAACTAATTGTCCTGGTTAATGGGATCCATCAAGATTCCAAGCCACCATTAATGGCCCACACTTTGCATAATTACAATAGGACCTCTTAGTTATATTCCATATTTCTAGTTTCAGATACAAGAGTGATACATTTATACAAATATGATGAATACATGCAGAAGTACATAACTTTTGCACAGATATGTTACATGGCATATCTAGCATAAAACATATTCCAGTTATGTCATATTTACATTCATAAGAATATTTCTATAAAGCATTATGGGTGCAACATCACATTTGCCACCTCGCTGTTTACCCCTTTTTGCAGATCATTTATGAATATGTTGAACAGCACTGGTTCCAGACCAGTATAAGCCCGTCAGAGGACACCACTATTTACTTCTATATATTTTAACTGGAGTTCCTGGGAATGCTTTCAGGATCATCTAACCATCCTTAATTTAATTTAATGACATGACTTTTGTTATCTTAATCACCCTGCCTCCGTTTATAAACAAACTCCCTGCCCAAAGGGCAGAAGTTGTTAGCAGCACAGAACTCATCACATTCCACACTCAAGTTCCGACTCCTGGGTGCTAAGCACCCACTATTCCCCCCCCCCGTCCCCCAGGGGCGTGCTTGAGCCCTGGAGCACCCATGAAGTCAGTGCCTGTGTCTCCCTGTCAGAATTCCTCCCAATAGCTGGTGCCCACTCACCCCAACACTCCTCTCTAGAACAAGGTTCTTAACTGTTTATGGTCCTTTTTGATCTCTAGGCTCTGGCCTTGCCAAAAGGCCTTGTCAAAACATATGTATAATTTTGTGGGTGCCTGGAAAACAGCCTCTTCCAAGTTAGTAGCCTAGCTATTTTATCTTAACCTCTTCAAAGCTGTTGATTCCAGGTGTCTAATCTCTACTAGAGTCTTTTTTCCTCTTTGCTATTCCTAACAGCCCCTTTGATTTAACTCTGTGTAGTTAGTCAGACTAATATCAAGAAAGTAAACTGAGAAACATATCATATTCTGTACATACAAAATGGTATTATCTCCATTATTCTCCATAGCCAGTGTGTGCAGATCCATGATCAGACTGGGCTCTATTGATATCCATTTAAAATGAGTAACATCTTGGGCCTCAGACTGACAGTTTTTATTATAATTTAAAAATAAATATCAGGGGATATAAATGTTAATCTCATCTATATGATAGCTTTTAAATGCATTAAACTATTGTTCCATCTCTCTTTAACTTGGTTTTATGTCCATTTCCAGTTCTTCCACATTGAAAATAGGTAGATTTTTTTTAAAGGGCTCTTATAAGAAAAGAAACCTTTTATCAATACTCTTCAGAAGCCCACATAGATTATATCTACTCTCTGACTATTTTAAAGTAACTGGCATTTCCCCACAACTCTTGATAAAGTGTGCTATTGTGATTGTGACGGGTTAGGTCACAGAGACCCTCTTGGGACTGCCACCTGATGTACTGAGACTACTTCTGAGCCCATTTTCTCTGCTAATTTGGGCGTCCAGAACCCTGCCTTGTCAAGCCAGACATGCCAGTCTGCTCCAACACAGACCCAGGGTCTGAACCACGTGCCCCAAAGCTGCAGACTTAATTGAAAACAGCTTAAGAAGTGCTCCTGTCTCTTGCACCCAGACACCCAGTTTCCAATGGGATCCAAACCAATCCATTTTACTCTGTATAAAGCTTATACAGGGTAAATTCATAAATTGTCCTCCCTCTATAACACTGATGGAGAGATATGCAGAGCTGTTTACTCCCCCAGGTACTAATTACTTACTCTGGGTCCAGCAATCACTCACATCCCCGTAGTTACTGTCCTCTGTTCCAGTTTCTTTCAGACAGCTCTTGACCTGGTGCAACCATAGGACCCTGGTTGCAACAATAACATTTACAGTCACAGTTCATGTGAATAACATCACAGTGATTTCTATGAAAAAAATAATTGATAATCCTGTGTGTTTGTATTGAAGGACAGACATAATCAGACTGTTTTTCCTGTGATCATGCAGCAAAAATAAATAAATAAATAATTAGCTCATTATCTGAGGGCCTATTATTATAAAACAAAATATTGATTCATCACTTAACCATATTAATTCAAGGAGTCACTGCTTCACAGGAAAAAGTCCCCCAATCCTGTAAGTATGGCCTAAATTCTTTGTTCCTAGATGTATACATTTATATTTAGTCATAATAAAGTGCATATTGTTTACTTGCACCCACTTACTAAGCAATCTGTACCGCTCGGTATCAGTGACCTGTTCTCTTCATTATTTATCTCTCTCACAATTTTGGGTCATCTACAAACATCATGATTTTATGTTTTCTTCTAGGTCATCAATAAAAATGTTAAATAGCATAGGGCCAAGAACCAGTCCCTGTGGGACCCCACTAGAAACACACCTCTTCGATGGTGATTCCCTGTTGACAATTACATTTTGAGACCTATCAGTCAGCCAGCTTTTAATCTATTTAAACTGTGCCATGTTAATTTTATATTTTTCTATGTTTCATGCAGTACTGAGTCAAATGCATTTCAGAAATCGAAGTATATTACATCAATATCAACCAAATTTATAATCTCAACAAAAAAAATATCAAGTTACTTTGACAGGATCTATTTTCCATAAACCCATGTTGATTGGCATTAATTATATTACCCTCCTTTAATTCTTTATGAATTACGTTCTGTATCAGTTGGTCCATTACCTTGCCCAGAATTGATGTAAAACTGACAGACCTATTATTATCCAGGTCATCCTGTTTATCCTTATTAAATATTGGCACAACAATAGCTTTCGTTCTTATTTCTAGAACTTCCCCAGTATGCCAAAACTTATTGAAAATCAACATTATTGGGACAGCAAGCTCCTCAGCCAGCTCTGGTCATGGATTTTGGATTTTAATTTGCACTAGTGTTGATAGGTTCCACCACAATTTTTCCTTTTACCGAGATGTATAAGCAGCATTAGGCATCTTAAGACCAGATGTACTAGCTCGACAGAGTTTTTCCAAAGAATTAATGAAAATGTTAAATGTCAGATGGGTTTTCCGTGCTACTCTACTCATTGATGGCATACACCATAATTCCTTTTATGCTATTCATGTACAACTTTACTACAGAACCATCATAATAACAATATGCAAAATCTTATTGAAATCCAATGGCCATTATGTGATGAGATGTCTTTTACCCAAGAAACTAAGAGTATGATGTATGGAATTATTGGGCGAGAATTTGTACCACAGAGGCAAACACTATCCCCATAGGGATCTATTAGGAAGTAGCTCATTAAAGCAAGAAGAGGTAAGCCCACCTGCAGGAAGATAAGGACTGAAGATTAGAAGGTTTTTTTGCAGAGACAGAACACCTAAGGTTGAGTTTGCACTGCCTGGGATGTTCTGATGTGGTACAGTATGTTTGAAAATGTTCTTTTATGTATTGCCTCTTTTGTAAATAAATCATTTTGAAGCAGAACTCTTGTTTCTGTTCTGATTTTATTCAAAGCACTTTCATTATATCAGGCCCCACATTTATAAATAAAGAGAGGAGCATGCAGCAAAGGTCAGCAATGTAAAAGTGTTGTAATGCTTACCTTTGCAGCCAACCCCCCATCCCTAAATCCTGGGCCTGATTTATGCAAGACTGCTCCAAAAGACGCTGTAAATTACCCTAGCTGGCAATGGGCTCAAGGAACTGCAGTTATTAATCAGCTCAGTAAAGCATAGACCTGACCATGCACCCTTTCCCTTCTCCACACCCTACTTTGGAGTGATCTCCAGAGGCTATACCAATTTTATGGCCCAATTCCACTGGCAGCATGACCCAAAGCAGAAAATTAGAATTATATATAAGCCTTCAGCATCAGTGGCAAAGCCAGATTTTGCATTTGGGGGTGGGGACAATGGGTCATGTATGGTGCCATTTCAATTATATCTATTGATTTGCTAATTTCATACATTATCATGCCTATGTATTCTGACTATGCAATCCTGTTTGCCATGCCACAACACTGGGCTAGTTTCAGTGCGGGGTGGAGGGTGCTGCTGCAGGTGGTGGGTGCTTGAAAAGACACCACACATACCCCTAAAGGCTGCTGGGGGGGCCTTCACCACACTGTCCGTCTATTAGCTTTGCCACTGTAGAACATATGCAGGCTCAGTCTCTTGAGGGGGAAGGGAATCTCGGTGAGATTCAAGCTTCAAAAACACATCATCACTTTGCTGCATCCCCACACAGCGTCTCCGTATTGACAAATGTTTTTCAATAAATTGTCAAAATCTCTCCAAAGAGAAACACTGTCACTGCCACATAATTATGTGAAATGACAAAACGAGACCATAAAGAGCGACTAAGATAATATAAGGCCATCCATGATATTGGGATAATAAAAATTAAGGTTTGAAACTCTTCCACCATTACGGATCCTTTCATAATGCAACACTTTACAAATACTGTTCTTAATAAAGACTCTTGGGAAAGCATGCCCACTCTGGGCCCATAGAGAGCCCTGCCTGCAGTGGAACCACTGTAATTCTGCTGTGCAGCAGTGATAGAAGGACAAGATTCAGACAAACAACAGAAAGCATCCACACCCCATCTCTGCCCTTGGGGTCAGCACGCAGAGGGCTCTGGTGCATTAAATGTAGCAAGCTTTATGTGAACAGGGCAGGCCAAGGGCTCCGTCATTACATTTCACTTTGTATAATTCTATGGGCTGTGTTATATGGTAGGTCAGACTAGATTATCATAATGGTCCTTTCTGCCTCAAAATGTATGAAATTATATAGGTCATTACCTCCCCCTAGAACATGGGTGCAGCAGCAGCAATCTTAATACTGATGTAGAAGCAACATAATAGGAAGACTTCCTCCTTTTCCACCTTTTTTCTTACTGAGGTTTGATTCGATAGATGGGGTGGATTTAACCCTGAAAATGCCAGGCTATAAAAAAACTCATTAGTAAAATTCTGTACACATAAACCTAAGCTGATGTATTGAAATCTATAAAGTAGGCCAGTTGGCACCAGCTGAGGTTTTAGTCCAAGCTTATTTCTAGCGTGTTCCTTTAGTGCTCACTCAGATAAAATTCCCATTGACTTCTCAAGGGACCTACTTCATCTTGCAACAAAGTTAACCTAAAACATATTAAAAAAAAAAAAGCTTCTGATAAAGGTGTTCGATAGCTGCAAATAAATTATTTCTTTTTTTCAAAAATGTGGTGTAGAATTTACCAATCATTTACATAAAATTATATTTTTATTAAACAGGATTTTAACGAAGTAGGTTTTTGTCAATTTAATCCTCCTATATTTTCAATCAATTCTCTCTTCTGGATGCTTCTAGCTAGTGGTGGGTGTTCCCTAGAGCTGAGCCCTGTTGGTGCCTCTCATTATCATTAATTAGTGTGCTGCCTCAGAAGTGCTCAGTCACTAAGAATATCACTCCTCATTTATTTTGTGCTCACTGAGGGCATGTAATTCTGCTGAAGGACCCTGAGGCACAGAATAACACCCCAAAATCTGGATAATTACAAATCCCAGTTTCAGTCTGTCCAACAGAGTCAAGAATTGACTTCTAACATTTCAGTAGCTGCACTGCCTTATAAGGACTATATTTAAAGTTATCATAAGCAATGCTGTCCAGCATGGTCATGTAATCTTCCCATAACTGTTCCCAAAACCTGTCTAGTCAGAATACACCAACTTCCTAATAAATCAAACTAGACAGGATTTTCTAGTCTATAATTTGTTAGCCATCCATTTTAGCGCAGTACAGAATATCATATTGCTCAATGAGTAGCACTATTCCTCTTCAGAGTCAGAATGTTATGGGTTCAAGGTCCGTTTAAGGAATAAAAGGTTAAATAAAGGAAAAATATCCGGCTGGTGAGATATATTAGACTATGAAATTGTCTCCCAAGAGAAGTGGTGAAATCATTTGGTTGGATACTGCCGGGTTCAGTCTCACATTGGCAGGATGGCAGAGATGGTCTAACAGGTCTCTTCCATTATTTAAATACCACCGTCTACTTTACTTTACACCTTCTTATGATCTTGTATTAGTTGTTTTACCTGACACATCCTTCTTTAAGCAAACCTAAAGGTGTAATTTATACCTTCTACCAGGTCTCACCATGTCATTTACACTAATTTTAGACTCAGTGGGCCAAAGTCACAAATGATGTGTAGGGGGAGAAAGTTGCTTATTGGTTAGTGGATGTGAGTCTAATGGCATCTAACTTAGTTCTCTTAGAATTTACACCAGTTCAGAATATCTTGCTTCTAACACACTGAGAAACAGGTATGCCAGTGTGGAATGTGGCCTACTGTCTATGTAAAATATTTGTGAAAATACAGATATATATTGCATTTACAATCTTACAAAATAGGCCAACTGTGATGAGATAAAAAGCACATGGCACAACACAATATGCTCTACATATATTCCAATATCTCTTTTGTTCTTCCTGTGAACATAGTCTTTTGTTGATGTGAGAGGGAAAATACAACTCCAAAAGGTTACTGTTAGAAAGTATTTACATTTTGATCCTTTTAATATCTATTCTATTATTCAACCTTAAAGTTAATTTTTATTGTGGTTTAATGCCTCCAATTATCAAAAAGGGTTTGGCACCATTCCACCATATTGTATTGAACTGGACCACTGCCCTCTAATGGATGGAATTGGAACTACTCAGTGTCTGATATGCCCTATACTTCATTCACTGAAAGGAAAATCTTTGACTCAGGTGGTAGGGCTCTAAGATTTTGGAGCAGGAGGCTCTGAATTTGGTCCCTTCTGGCATTATGAAGTTCTGAATGGCTGATATTTGTGAAGTTCATTGTGGCCCTTAATTATGTTGCAACAGAAAATATAGAGAACCACTATATTTTAAAAAAAGAATTTCATCTTAGTGAACTAAATATTATATGCTTGATCATTAATATAGATATTTAACATTTTTCAAAACTGGAGAAAATTGCTGGATTTTGTGTGCTTATTAAATAAAATCCTACAACGTTTTGAAATTCCATTCTGTCAGCGGTAGAGCTACCTAGCAAAATTGTGTTGCTGAAGTCCATGTCAGAAATGTTGATCATTTGTTGTGCTTATATAAGCCTTTGGCATGTATCCAAGTGTGCTACAGATTCACTGTAAATTGTTTAAACATCCCATGCTTGCCTTCAGTTGCTGCTGAGAAGTGAGATATTAATCAATCAGCAAATATAATAAAAATAGATCTGAAAGAAACCTTCTGTACCAGTGAAAACTGATACATAGGCAATGAAGCACAGGTAGCCATTTGTGCATTGCTTAGAAGCTATATTGTAGCACAATGAAAACCTAAATAGGTAGATTATACAGCATGTTGCTCAAAAACCCCAGAAAACAACACTTAACCTTATTTAAACTAAATAATCAAGTAAATCCAAGGGCTTGTGGTCTACTTGTCTAGAGTTTGTGAGGCACTTGATTGCAGAAGGTATACTTCCTTTACAGAAGGATTCTAGTGCCTGGCATTTCTCTTAGCCCTTCCATTACAGGCTATACAGCCATGAATATTTTGCTTAGAATGAAAGCTTGCCACTGTATATAGAATCTCAGGGTAGGATTTTCAAAAGTATCCAAAGTTGGCCTAAAGTCAATGGGATGATTTCAGCAGGAGCAGAGTTAGGCTAATCCTGAATGCTTTTCAAAATCCCCACCCTCAAATATTCTGATATCTTGGTCACATGTACTGCCTCAGTCAAAAGGCTTTGCCTGAAAGAAATACACAGGGTTATGTGAAGAAGGAACCTCACTTTCGCTACCAAATAATGTTCCAGCAGAGCTTAGCTCCATGGCAAATAGTGTTACCCCGGAATTTGACATTCCTGACTGTATCCCAGAACTTGACAGTACTGCAGTCAGCCATTTTGTATGTTCAGCCACTGCCAGCTGAAAACCAAACATCACATAACTAGGTATTATCTTAGGCCTTTGTGAGACAAGGTCAGACAGCCGCATACTTGCAGTTTGTTGATCAGAATGGGAGAATGGGACAGAAAGTTATGGAAGAGTGTGAGTGACTAGGGACCTTGGTTTCAGGTGCCCCTGATATATTGTTGTTGTGGCTAGAAATACTAGAAATGTTTTGAGATAATGAGTAGTTTGTTGAAATTAGAAGAATTGGTGATCCAGTAGAGGTTACTATTCTGACCCGCTATGAGTCACTATAGGTTATGTGCTTTGTTAGAGTTAGCTATAAAAGATCAGGTAAAAGTAAATACTTCAGAGCAGTGCCAGGAAGCTTTTCTTCGGGCAAGGAGCAGACATCTAAACTCCCCATCAGCCAAATGGAAAGAGGGTCCCCGGAAGCCTGGCTGGTGATCACTTGAAACCATCTCAGACTGTGGATAACTATATCTGGGATCTCCTAAACTCATGTGTGTGTGTGCATGTGTGTTTAATATCTAACAAATAGTAGTTTTAGATAAGAGCACACTTGCTTGTATCAATCATTTATCAGATGGAAATCTGTGTTCCCATTGATTTATTCCGGAAACCTCCTGGAGAGAAACAGTTAAGTTACCACTGCTTTGGGGTCTGAAAACCCTTGGTAACAATAGGGGCAATTAGTTCATGGGCTGTGTGCTTATCTTCCCCATTTCCACTCCATTCAATGGAAAAATAGAGTTTTGAATCCTTTGTAGTTCAGATTGGTAGGTATGCATAAAAAGTTATTTATCTTTAGAAGGAATTTCCAACCATGACATATATTTCAGGGGACATGTATTACTAAGTGATTATCAGTTTATGAATAACAGCTACAATATCTCACTCCTGTCATGGGCTTTGAAAAAAAAAAAACTAGTAGTAGCAAATTGAGTGTACCACTGCTCATGCTATTTGTCCCCAGAGATTCACTGACATATTATTTCTCAAAGTGCTATTTTGTAGGCATTGTTCCGATATATTACTCACGTGAGGTCTCACTGGTCTAGATCCTAGGCTTGTAGTATTATTAGATAGTTAACAGCTCCAGACTGCCACCTAGCATCAACTGTCACCAGCTTGCACTCCACTTCCCATGACCCACTATGGACACAGACTAGGGAAACACCACTAGCCATCCCCTACAGCACCCAATGAAAACCTCTCCAGCACATCATCAGGGATCTACAACCTTTCCTCAAGGATGATGCCTCACTCTCACAGACCTTGGGAGATAGGCCAGTCCTCGCTTACAGACAGCTCCCCAACCTAAAGCAAATACTCACCAGCCACTACACAACAAAAACACCAACCCAGGAACCAAACTCTGCAACAAACCCTGGTACCAACTCTGTCCACATATCTATTCAAGGGACACCATCATAGGACCTAACCACATCAGCCACACTATCAGAAGCTCGTTCACCTGCACATCTACCAATGTGATATATGCCATCATGTGCCAGCAATGCCCCTCTGCTATGTACATTGGCTAAACCGGACAGTCTCTACGCAAAAGAATAAATGGACACAAATCTGACATCAGGAATTATAACATTCAAAAACCAGTACGAGAACACTTCAGTCTCCCTGGTCACTCAATAACAGACCTAAAAGTGGAAATTCTTCAACAAAAATACTTCAGAAACAGACTCCAATCTGAAACTGCAGAAGCGGAATTAATTTGCAAACTGGACACCATCACATTAGGCCCGAATAAAGACTGGGAGTGGTTGGGTCATTACAAAACCTAAACCTAATGTCTCCCATACTAATTTCCCCCTACTGTTACTCACACCTCCTTGTCAACTGTTTGAAATAGGCCACTCTCATTACCACTACAAAAGTTATTTTTCCTCCCTTGGTATCCTGCTGTTAATTGAATTGTCTCATTAGATTGACCGCACACTTAGTAAGGCAACTCCCATCTTTTCATGTATTTATACCTGCTCCTGTATTTTCCACTCCATGCATTTGATGAAGTGGGTTGTAGCCCACAAAAGCTTATGCCCAAATAAATTTGTTAGTCTCTAAGGTGCCACAGGGACTCCTCGTTGTTTTTGCTGATACAGACTAACATGGCTACTACTCTGAGGCTAGGGGATGTTCCATCTCAAGGGTTTGGCAGCAGCCCTATGGCTCCTAATTGGCTCCCTGCCCTATATAAACCCAAGGGGCATTCCAGAAAGTGTTTAGGTAAGAGTGTGGATTTTCTGTTACTGCTGTGATTGTTCTTGTTCTTTGACATTGGCTTGTTTTGGCCTTTGCCTTCTGATTTGGACCCTGGCTATCAACCCTGGCCTGGAACTGTCTACAAACTCCTTGGCTACTCCTAACCTCAGGTTTGCCCCTGCTTTAACCGTTGGCCCTGACTGCCGTTGTTGGGATCCTGACAATTTATGCATTATTTGTTCATCTGTTAGAATTAGCGTGCTCTATTTTTCACCAGTTAAAAATTGCTTTTTTTTCTTTGTGTTGGGGGAGAGTCTTCAGAAACCCCTGTCATGTGGCCCATTTGCACCAAATAGTAACAACCTCTCAAGTTGAGGAAACCATGCATCTTCCTTAAGCCAATCAACACTGCTCTGAATGCTGGCCAACATCTCCAGAAAAATATGAGGTGCTCCCTACCTCAGGGGACTGAACATGCTGCTTTTGATGTACAGTCTGGTTCTTTAATGAATGGTAGTGGGTTTTGCTAATGTGTGTGCATGATGGCAGTAGAAGATGGGAGCAGACTAATGAGGGAGTGTAGCTGATGAACGGGTTAGCGTCTGATATAATGCATTTTTCATCCTTAATTGTATCTGCAAAGAATTGGGGGAAGGCCTATTCTGTATTAGATAAAGGCACTGGCTGATAATTCCACAAGATTCTCTCTTGGTATTTTTGTTACCCCTACATTTTCCAAGGACTTCTAAAAGAGGATGGATTATAATGGAGTTCAGCTATAACATTTCTGTTGTAATCCTCCTTGTCTACTGGTAAACTCTTTTAATCTGTACTCATAGAATTCCTGTTAAATCTCCAGACGGTGGGAGTCTTGTCAGGTTATGTAGATAACAATATATAACTTGTATCCTGTTGTATTAAGTCTTGTCACTCTTGAATGATCCATTACTTAAATTCCACCATGTCTTCCTTGCTTCCTCCTTATTTCTCCTAGCATTTATTCAGAATGGTACATTACTCATTACAAGGGCAATTTTCTGTGGTTGGAGCAGCAAACATAGAATCAGGGCTGTTGGTTTCTATTCCTGACTACAACACTGACTAATTGTCCAACACTGGCAAAGTTACATAACCTCTCTGCTCCAGCTTAGTCCCTAGTAACTGATGTAATCAACATATACTGTCTTGCCTCACTGGGATGTTGGGGCTGAACACCGGTTTAGAAAATGCTTTGAGAGATCTGGGTAAAATAACAATATATTAAGAGCAGAAGGATTCCACAATTAAGGGGGATACTTTCAGATCTCTTTTTTAAAAAAAAAATAAGATTGAGCAAATATAGAGCTGCTCATCATTTTTCATTTGAGGCTGTTTGTTTAAAAATGGCCTTTTTCAAAAATGAAAACTTTCCCAAGTTTTCCAGTTCTCATTTCCCCCGCCCTCAGTTTTAGCCCCTTTTTGCTATTGAATGCAACCACTCAGCCTCCCCCTTCACTGGTCCCTCAGCTATATTCCAGTATAGAAAGACCTGCTACTGAGGTGGCTGGAGCAGTAGCTGGGATGGAAGGTGAAAGAGGCCTAGTAATGACCCCAGGCTCTCTTAGTTTCTCACCTCCACGTAGCCTTAGACATGCTCCAGTAGTCAGCCACCCATGACACTTCAGCAGCCCCACGCACACCAACTGATATCTCCTGTGTTGCCTTGACTATTCCAGAACAGACAGAATATATTGACCATAAAAGGAAGTTATTGCTACTTATAAACATGCAAATAGCTCATAAAATAACTTGCATAACTCACGCTGAGCCTCACTAAACTTGTCAGCTATGATCCCATTGCCCTTATAAGAATACTACAGCAATGTCATACTAATGCAGTGTCTCTATTGTATCACATTCTTTCCCAATTATCCTCTGTGTGTTGCTAATGTTTAGGGAACAAAAAACATCCTCTGACCTTTTGTGAGAATTCTCCTGTGTAGTGGAATCTCCAGCAGGTACAGGGTCAATGGAACTGACTACTTTGCCTCCATCCCTATAACCTGCTAGTGCAAAAGGTCTGATAGTGATGACAGGAAGAAGAATAGCTAGTGTGGCCCCTGAGCTTCTCTAACCAGCCTGGAGCCAGCAGGAGAATTAGGGAGCTGTAACTAGCTTTCTGACAGCCACCTTTCTCTACTGCACTGAGTAGAGGAGAATCTGACCTGTAATGTTTAGGACTATTCTTATAGAATACTGTATTGTCTCTTTATCAAGGCACTGATGGTGTACCAATGTACATGAAACTTTCTCTGCACAGCATATTCTCTACATTTTGTGTTTCTCTCATTCCCCATTTTTGGATAGAAAGTGTCCAGTGCCTTGTAGGAACAGTGTCCATATTTGTTGCAAAGCATAAAGTATTAGGCCCATTATTCAAAAATCAGCTTTGATGCTGGGTGCTGCTACTTGAGTAGGCAAACCTGGAGACACCTAGAGCTTGAGTCTCCCACTGACTTCTGCTGGAGTTGTGGATGCACTCCTCCTCTGAACATTAGATCCAAGGGCTCTCAAGTTGGACATACACACGGAGGCACCCAAAATCAGAGGCCTCATCTGAAAACTTTGGCAGTAGTGGCTGGTATTGAGAAGAGTGACTGGCAAACAAGTTCCAATGCAATAACCAATCTGGATGTTTACCTTCTACCATGAAATGCAGCAAAGCTTTTTATTAAGACTCAAATAGTTCAATTAATGTTTTTGTTTTATCTTCAAATACCCTTGTGCTTTCTAGTCTTTTCCTGGAGACATAGTTCCAAAATATCAAGAGAGGCCTTTCTTTATGACCCAACTGAACAGGATATACTGGAAACCTAATGGCCTAATACTAGGATGCAGCTGAACTAAACAGTGCCGCACCCAAAGAATGGGTGTGGAGATGGCCCTGGAGTCTGGTTTGGCACTGGTGCGATTTAGTGCAGCCTCGTAAAAGGGACTGGGTCAAACTGAGTCTGCTTTTGTAAAACTGTGCATCTAATTTCCAAGCTTAAAAGGTATGGACAAATATACAAACTGTTTAATGGTTAGCATACTAAGTGATGGGCAACATAATAATATGGTCAAAATGGTGGTGTCTCAAATTTAGACCACAACAATTAAGGACAATGACAAGGCATTAAATCAAACAAACTGATAATATCTCAGATGCCCAGCTCTGTGGTAGTATTGCTACTTTAAGAGAAATTGCAGAAAAGTATTTGATTTTTATCTTTAACTTATAGGTATTGACTCAACATGTGAATGACAATGATAGTAGTGGCCTTGTGATGTAATGGCGGTGATTCAATTTCATTTAAAGGGAAATACTGAGCAAAATCTTGCTGGACTTCTTGGTTCTGGTTCAAAATGAAGCCAAGCTTTCTGTCCCTATAGAAGAAGAGGGAGGATGGCATGCTGCTCTCAGGTTTTCAAATTCTTCTAGAGTGGACAGAGCTCTTTAGCTAAGGGTGGACACTAACCCTGCCCCATTCTCTGGTTGGTGTTTGTTTGTTTTGTTTGTTTCCCCCACTGGCATCTCTTCTGGATGACCCTCAATCAGCTTGCTTTCACCAAGCTCCTTTCTTAGCTAGACACTGGTCAAAGCATAGACAGGAATAGTGAAACAAAGCAGTATGTCATCTACATATTGAGTAAATTACAACCTAGAACATCTCATTGTCTCTCCTAGATGCCTCACATCCACTTTGAACAGGTGAGGATAGTGAAATAGAGCTCTTGTAGAACCCTTCAAATAAAGTCTGAGCAGCTGCCCAATGCCACCTGCTGGGATCTTTTTGAAAGGTAAGAATAGAAGTACTTGAATATTCCAGTCCACACCTTCCTGGGCCTGCAGTTGAGTCAACAAAACCCCAGGGTCAATGGAATGAAAGGCTGAAGATAGGAATAAAAAATAATCTTCATGGGCATCTGATCCTCCTCAAGACTCTGGAGACAAAACAGAGAGAAAAGTCAATGAAGCAGGATCTTAAATATTGGATTTTCATTCTCCAGTTACTGAAAACAATAAGCTTTAATTTGTTATGCAGTTTTATCCCCCTCTAAACAATTCAGCTAGATACTGTCTCATGACTGATTCAGATGCACAGCAATAGTCACAGTAGGTGGTGCACTGGCTCAGGAAAATACTTATTATTTTGGCTTGTGTATTCATGAAAACCTTGTTCAGGTTCATCGCCATTAAAATGCTATAAGGGAAAAATCATGGCTATAGTTATATCTGGAAATTGCTAACACAGCCCAAGTTTAATGAATGGGGATGGACCTGAAGAAGAGCTCTGTATAGCTTGACAGGTCATCTCTTTCACCAACAGAAGTTAGTCCAATAAAAGAGATTACCTCACCCACCTTGTCTTTCTAGTATCCTGGGACCAACATGGCTACAACACCACCTCAGATATAAAATAACATACACAGAAATGTGAGGCCTGCAGCATTATTCAATAGTGATTCACTTCAACAATGCAGAAAAGATGAAATATTCAATAAATATTGGTGTTCTGTATTTGCAAAGAAGGAGGATGATGAAGTATTTTACAGTCCATTAATAACCAACAAGGATGTTAAACAACATACACTAGGGATGGGATAAACAGTTTTAGAACAGCAGGCCCAGATCACTTGTTTCAAGAGTCCTAAAAGAGCTGGCTGAAGAGATCTCTGGACTGCTGATAATTTTCATAAATCTTTGAATACCAAGGAAACTCCAGTAGAGTGGAACAGGGCTAATGTTGTACCAATATTCAAAAAGGGTAACTCTAGGCTGGTTAGCCTGACATGAATCCTGTATCAGTTTTCCATTATTTTGTTTGGGATTAAACTGATAAAAAAATTAAAGGATAAGAATATAACTTTGACTGGCATTAATGTTCTTGTGTGGTGTGTGTGTTTTGTGTTTTTGCACAACTGATCTTGTCAAACTTGATCTCATTCTTTGAGGAGATTACAAATTTGGTTGACAAAGATGACTGCATAGGTTAATTTAAATTATTGTAAGGCATTTGACTTACTACCACACAACTTTCTGATTTAAAAATTAGCAAAGTCAATAATGCTAATTTTAAATAGATTAAGAACTGGCTCACTGACAGATCTTAACAAGTGGTTAATGGGGAATTATCATCGGATGGGTGTGTTTCTATGGAATTCTGCAGGGATGGGTATTAGGTCCAACACTATTCAACACTTTCATGAATGATCTGAAAGTAAACATAAAATCACTGTTGATCAAATTTGCAGAAGAGACAAAGATTTGTGGATTGAGAAATGTTGAGGGACAGTCAGTCATACAGAGGGATCTGGATCTCTTGGTAAGATGGGCCCACTCAAACAAAATGCATTTTAATGCAGACAAATGCAAAAATAGTAATCTAGGAATGAGTAATGCAGTCCATGCCTACAGAATAGGGACTGCATCCTGGAAAGCAGTGATGTTATGCAGTAGTAAATCCCAATCCTTTTCTTCACTGAGGCAAAATTAATATACAGGACATTGTGCTCAGTTTGTAGACTTTGTATAAACAATAGTGTGTGCAATATTGTATTGAATTAAATAATATTTAATTCAAAATAAGTACAGCAGATAATAATGGCATTTTGCAAAAGTATTACCCTTCTGTGAGCAGGCATGGTGCCTTTGGACTGCTGATTTAGTTCGTGCTTAGAAAGAATGTGTGACCTTCAAAGTCTCCCTGGGGAGTAAGGCAGTTTCAGGATATGTACAATGCAAAAACACAGAATTACCCTAATTCTGATTAATTTTGTGGATGGTGAAGTTTATTTAAACAAGTTGCTATGGTAATGACTGTTGAACTCCATGTGAATCCAAGATAGTCTGAAATTAAGACCATATTGAACAAGCAGACTTAAATACAGTCCTTCCATTTTTGTTTGTACTGTATCATAGCACTTTTAATCTTTCATGCCCTCCATTATCATAATATCTGAGCACCTCAAAATCTTATCCTCATAATACTCCTGGGGGAGGAGGGGTGTTTATACATACCCACATAATCTGCAGACAGGTTACAAAAATAAAATAAATTTAAAAAAACAACAAACCCATAATCCTGTATGTTAAAGAACACTACTAAAGTTGTAAAGTCAAGCATACAAAAGTTAGGAAATGCCTGAATTAAGGTTTCCTGTGCAACCTTAATTTAGCATCCTTACACATTATGATACAGTTGTGAAATATATGATCCTATGCTATTTCTTTTCCCAGGAGAATCCTGCCACATACATACAGAGCCACTTGTTTAGCTAAGAGGCATATGTGATAAATCTCTGGATATTTTTATGGTTGTAAACATCTTGTAGGCAGAAGAATTATTTAGGACAGTCAGGGTCAGGTGTGTGGACAAATTATTTTAGAAGGGGGTGGGGATGTAGAGTTAAAATAGCTGCCTAATATCACTTCAGTTAGTACTTTTGAACCCTAACTAAATTTGTCCCCTTAATGAAGATAAACTTCTGTTCCAAATGCAATATTTTGTTTGCTTATAATGCAAACCCTACAATTGGGGGTGGAGGATGGTGGTGGTGAGAGGCTAAATCCCCAGTTGCCTGTGCTTATGAGCATAAATAGGATGTCTTATACGCATAAATGAGTATTGATCTGAAGCTGAGAAAGGGAAAACTTAACCAGACTATCAAAGAAAATCTCCTGGCATTTATATGTATTTTGTCTGAGACTGTTTCAGACCTTAATGGAAGCTCAATAGTTTGTCATACCTAACTCTAGAACAGACATAAATACAACAGAGAACAATCATGCCTGGTTGGGGGAGAGACTGAATAAACAAATTCACTGATTCTCACTTCTATGATTTGCTTGCCTGGATCCACAACTGACACTGTCAGAGGTTTTGGTATTGTATTTCTTAATGAAGATTGTATCCGTATTCCTGACTTAAGTTTGAAATCATGAAAGTAGAGAGAACCTACAAAGAATCCATCCCAGGTTTCATGTGGGAACCAGAACATGTTGCAACAGATCGTCTCCCCTCCCCCCCCCCCATATAATGTACTTTACAACAGGCTGGATGGATTCAATAAAATGCTAGTTCACCAGTTCTGTAAAGCTGCTGCTAATATGGTACCAAACAAGTATGACAGAACTTGCCTTATGAGGCAATGTTCTCCTGTTAGAAACAGCTGTACATTATTAACTAGAACATATAAAAAAATAAAATTGAGCAGCAAGAACATTGTAGGCTATGCTTATGTATTTAGAATTTCTATGCAATGGACCTGTATTTTCCATTGCAATTATTTAGTTAACACATGATTTGATGGAAAAAAGTCTTTCCTGGAAAATACAATTCTGCAAATTTCCTCCAAATTGCATGCCATATTAGATTCATCATTTTAGCACTGGGGAAGCTGACATATTTTGTTTGACCTTCAACTGAAAGCTTTCTACTTGTCTGCAAATCTTGCAAGATAAATAGGGTCAGTGTTTGTTGTTAGATTGTCAATAATGGCTTTCATAAAATCCCTCTGCTTAGAGCACCAACAATGTCTCAGTGGTCCTGCCAGTAAATAACTCTCAATAGGTCTAATAATATTAGAGAACAGAAACTGAAAAACAAACATTACCAGACTGTGTTCTATTTTATATAATGTAAAATAGAATGCAGTCTTTGTCTGAGTTATTTAATCTTCTGTGCAAAATCAGTAAAGATTCAATTTGAGCATGAAAGTAACTGGAAGATGTCCATTTAAGTATGTGTATTATGCACATCACACTGCATTATCATATTACATCTTTACTGATTTTACACAGCAAATTACACAAGTCCAACAAGGACTCTAAACACATTGTTCATCAGAAACATATTCTTGCATTTTCCCCCTGTAATCATTTCCACTATTAAAATGAATGTGCATAGTTAAGGTGAGTCATAGTCATAAATATTATTATTCCTATGGTAAAGTCATTTGGTGCTTAAGGTAGATCTTCCCCAGTGGTGTTGGTGAGGCCAGGTAAAGGGCACAGTTTCCCTGGCTGGATGTGGGGGTTTAGGAATGAGGGGTCCCTCCCAGCTTTGACTTTTCAGTATCTTATTCTGGGGCTGGACAAGCTGATATTGGTGGGCTGCAGTGGTTGAATGACTATCGGTCAGTGTAGCAGTATCTTCACTCAGCCTCCTCCTCCTCATACACTGCTAGGTATGGCCATGTCTACACTGCCCACCGGATCAGCGGGTAGTGATTGATCTATCGGGGATCGATTTATCGCTTCTAGTGTAGATGTGATAAATCGATCCCCGATTGCTCTGCTGTCGACTCTCGAACTCCACCATGGCGAGAGGCGGAAGCGGAGTCGACGGGGGAGCGGCGGCCGTTGATCCCGCGCCGTGAGGACGCGAAGTAAGTGATTCTAAGTCGATCTAAGATACGTCGACTTCAGCTATGCTATTTTCGTAGCTGAAGTTGCGTATCTTAGATCGATCTCCCCCCACCCCCCGGTGTAGACCAGGCCCTAGATGGAGAGCTGTGCTGGCAGGGTATGGCACTTCCCCCAAATGCTCCCTTAGGTACTACCGGGTGTGTGTGTGTGTGCGTGTGTGTGTTGGGTCCCACTGAAGATTTTTGCAAGCAAGAGGAGGGTAGATATTATTGCAATTCTTTTGACTCTGCAGACGACAGATTTGGTGATCAAAAACTCTATCTGAGACTCAGGTGAACTCAGCCTAAGCTTTGGAGAACTCTGAGTTAATTCTCAATATTTCTGTGGGGAGTGACCGTCTTAGATTTAACTTGTCTTGTGTTTATGTCTAACTGAAGATAATATGTTGATTATTAAGTAGCCTTGGTATGCAGTAGAAATTAAGTTATTATTATTTATTTATGTTTATCATAAGATTTTTATAAAGATGGTACACAAGGAATGAACTTAATTCTATTGTTATGTTTGGACTTGATTGTGGGGCGGCTGACCCTGTGAAATCCTTGCTGAAAATCCTTAATGACTGAATTCTGGGTCTCCATGTGCTTTTCTGTAGGAGTTGTTTTTAAGCACTAGGGGGAGGAGCAGTGAGGTAAACTGTAGCCCACCCAAAGATTCCATAGACATACCCTAAGTGTAAGATGAGACAGATGGATACAACAGGAAGGACTCATTATACATAAAACATGTATTATATCTCATCCACTCCTGCAGAAAAAGTGGAGTGATTTAGTCTTTTTCTTTCTATTCTGACCATCTGTTCTTGCTGCTTTAAATGTGCTTACACTTTAAGGCTAATTTTGCAAGGAAAAGGGCTGGAAAATTATGGTTTTAAATGTGAATTTAGATTTTCCTTCCTGGGACCCAAAGGTCAGCTGTCTTATTAACAGCCTCACCAAGGTCTCAGTAGCTCCTCATTAAGGGATTGTAGGTGAACAGCAAAGACATGCTGAGCCCTAAGGCATCCAATGAGAATTCTGAATTTGATATAAAAGGCAAATGGAAGCCAGTGAAGGAAGTGATTGTGATGCATGGCCGGAAAGGGTTAAACATCCTGCAAAATAAATAAGCCTCAAATGACATGTAGGTAGGTAACGTTGTGTTTCTGTGTATTTACATATGTATGAGTAGGGTGGACAATGTAATTACAGCACAGACAGGGACTGTTGTTCTGATCATTCAGAGATCAAAAGAACATCCTAGCATTTAAACGAATTGTAAACATGGGGTATCTCTGTATTCATCTCTCTTTTAAATGTACTATGAATGGTGGAGGAACAAGCAAATTGCCTTATGTTAATTCTATAGCCAAGTACCAGTGATGGAACTCCTTCAAAGTCATCCTAAGTTACCTTTTGTTTCCTGAGGAACTCCAACCTGTCAAAAGACATGAAATAAAAGATAATAATAATAAAATAATAATAAAAGATCCTTGGGTCCTGATTCTGTCATCTCAGATCTGCTTAAGCTTCATTGGGGGAAGTTTGAGTCACAAGACTGACGTCTCAGTTATGCTGGTATGCCCTGAATATGATATTTAGACATTGGACTATAACCTATGAACTATTTCTGAAAGAACACTTTGGAACTACAAAGCTCACCATCTCTGCTATGAATCTGAACCTCAATGAATTGAACTCATGTCTGTATGTATATTGGTGTTTTAACCATCCTCTCTGAGTGTTGTTTTTTAATAAATTTTAGTTTAGTTAATAAGAATTGACTGTAGTGTGTATTTGGGTAAGATCTGGAATATTCAATAACCTGGGAGGTAATGTGTCCGATCCTTTGGGATTGGTAGAACCTTTTCTTTTATATGATGAAATAAGATTTTCAGAAATCTGCATCATATTTGACTTGGGTACCTGGATGGAAGCCTGAGGCTGGGTTACTTCAAGGGAATTCTGTTGTTTGGACTTCTGAATAACCAGTAAGGTATGAAAGAAGCTGTTTTATGATGGCTTGGCAAATCTAAGTTTTGGAATATCCACTAGCTTTTTGCGGATTGTCTGCCCCATTCTTTGCAGTTCACCCTAACTGAATGACCATAGATTGCCCTCACTGGGACCCCGGTTACAGTGATGCTCTCTGAATGGCAAGCAAGGGAGGATGGATTTATCTTTAGCTTTCTGGACTGATTGGAGGGAGATCATGGTGAAAATCTGGAAGGCAAGAGAGTCTAACTGTATTTTAAATATTACTGACCAGGCTTGGAGTGTCTCTTTAGGGATAAAGATTCTGTGTGTTTGGACAGGCTGTCTTGTTTGAACGCTTTTGCACTTTTCTTCCTCCAGCTACTCTTTCACCCATTTCCAGGCCAACTACATAGCATCAATCCATATGTATACATTTTTAATTTTGTGCTAATATAATCAGTATCATGCAATTCATTTTTTTCCTTTAGTTGCAATGCAAATATGATCAGGTTTCCACAGAAATACCTAGTTTAGGAGAGGGAAGGAATGCTCAAGGACTAGCATTTAATGCCTATGGGAGTTTCATATTCATCATACTGAAAATGGACTGTATAAATGGACTTTCAGAATCCTCTAGCTGTAACAGAAGACAAATAGTAAATAATTGATTTTCTTCCATTCATGTGCCAGCAGCAGGGTTAACTGAGTGCTTCAGAGCATTTCAATGTCATGTAATCCTATTAGCCAAAGTTAGATAGAATATCCATGAAAATTAATCGATTAAAACTTAATTCAGCTTTAGTCTTGCACCTGCGTTTGTACACTAACATTTTATAGTCACAACTGTTTGCAAATTGTGGAATTTGAGTGCACTTATCGAGCCTAACTACTAGAACCGTGTAACCTCACCAAATTCAGGTTTTGTACAGCATCCTGCAAACTTTTTTTCACTTTGTCCAGATTGCATTTGAACAGAAAGTTGTACATGTCCAAATATTTCTCATCTAAACAAATATAAAAATCTCATGTTCACATGAATGGGCAAACTCCTGTGTTTGTGATTTATTACAAATGTCTACTCCATGCCTGTGAATTCATCAGAGCTCTTTCCAGCTTAAAGTGGAGTTAATGGCCATCTTTCAGATTTTTAGCTGTATTTTAGCTGACGAGAAGGATGATTTCCAGAGAGAATTTAATAATTGAAGAAAAAAATCCCTGCATATATTCTCGTATAAGAAACAATGTAAAAAATATTCCTCTGACCCTTTTGAGCACATGGGATAGGCCCAGTTATAGAAGAGTTCCTCCATGTGATCTATCCTAATAAAACTGATTCAACCTAGAGATGCATCCTGGACCCTGGATAAAGTTTACAGATATGTAGGCAGAACAAACAACTTTGCAAAAAGCTTCTACAGATTGTGTCTAGGAACTAACAACTTACTAATGAATCAGGCTGCTTGTCACATGCAGAACAAATTAGCAGATTTTGATTATTTTTGCAGTTTGAGTCGAACACTTTCTACAGCTCTAGCAATTTTGCCCAATTTCTGCACGCACAGCTGTCTGAGCATGCAAAACTGGAGATTTTTTTTTTATTTGATCTAATGGTTCTACATCAGTTAAAGGATATTCAGTGTTCCTGGGAAATTCTCTTAGGTTTATGGTGGGAACTAGCCTCATTATTTGTAAGTAAATATATTAGAATTATACTATTGTGAGTCTGTGAAATAATGGAGCTCTTCAGTCACCACACTTCCTCTTCAAAAAAGAATACCAAAATGTTAAATATCTACCTGAGAGGTAAGAGAAGAAATATAAATGAAATAAAGAAAAAACACAAAACTCATTTGAAGTTGTTATCTATTTCTCCCCTTCTTGACTTGGCAATGGCACTTAATACAGATGACAAAATACTTGGTGATATCAGAATGCATTTTAAGGTAAAATTCATTGGAGAATGAAACATGTCACCTTCTGAGATACTAGTTTTCAGTTATCCCTAGCTCTACTATAAAATAAATATTAACAATACACAGTGGTTGCAACTCCTGGTTGAATAATTCCCCAAGATGGTGTAGGGCTCACTGGCAGAGAGAGAAAATGACAGTGTAAATATATTTCCTAGGTACCATACATTTTTTGAGTAGAAGTCTCTTTCCAGTTTCTATGTTACTAGGGTCGGAAAAACAATTCCAGTTTTACTCTACTGGATAAATGAGTAGAGTATTTATCCCTCAAAATTACTCCCTCAAAATTCCTAGAATCCAGTTATGCCCATATTGTAGAATATTATTCTTAGTAGCTTAGCTAAATGCTGTAAGATGAAACTTAGCTTTTGGTGCTGGATATTAGAGATGGTTGAAGATTATACATCAAAACTAGGTTTTTGGCTAAATGATTTTTTTTTCCCCACCAAAAGTGTCAACTTCCCATGGAAAACTTCATTTTTTCATATTTAAAAAAAAACACCCCAAAACACTGAAAACTGAAACTCTGATTTGGAAATGGCACCATGGTGCTTTATGTGAGTTGTAGTTTGGATGATCCATGTCCCAATTCTCCTCCCTGAGTCAGGTTCACTGCCAGACTACATTTTCCATGGTGCATGGTGAAGGCTCATCGGGAAGGAAGGCCATGACGTATCATGGGAAATATAGTGGGGCCAGACAGTCCAGCATATGGAGAGAATGGGGATATGGGGCACCTGAATTACAACTCCCATTAGGCAACATAATGGCATTTTTTAATAAATATTTTTGTTTCAGATGAGTTTTCTGCTGAAATTTTTCAGTTTTCAATATTTTGCTCCTAAGTAATTTTTTCCATGTAAGGAAATAAAACACTTTTTAACCACTTTCCCTGGATATCTCAAATATGGGAGCTTGGCTGCCTTGCTCTCAATAGTCCATCCTTCTCTGGAATCCTGTGTGCAGTACTAGTCACTCCATCTCAAAAAGGATCTTGCAAAACTAGAGGGAGTTCATAGAATGGGGATGAGGATGACCAAAAGTATGGATACATTCATAAAGAGAGATTGAAAAGATTGGGATATGAGAAAAATATCTAAATATAATGAATGGTTTAGAGACGATAGATTGGGAACTTCTGTTCTCCCTGAAACAGAAACAAAAGGACATTAAATGAAACCAAAGGTGGCAAATTCAAAGCTAATAAAATATTTTGTCCACACAATGCATACATAGACCATGGAACTTGTTGATACACGATCACAGAGGCCAAGCATTTAGCAAGATACAGGGGACACTCCTGTCTCCCAAACTGGAAATGATTTGTAGAGTCCTTTGGAACAAGGGGAGGCTTCACTAAGCAGGGGAGGTCTCCTCTAGGTCAAGGCACTGTGACATCTTTATTTAACTGGGAGTTTGGTTAACCCAAGGCTGGTATAAGAGGGTAGCTCACCCTTTACAGGTTGGAGGGCTGGGGCTAGCAACCTGATAACTAGAATGAACTACACCTGGGAGAGATCAGGGCAAGTTCCCTATAAAGAGCAGCAGGAAGTTGCAATGAAGGGGACAATGATGAGAACCTAAAGCATAAGATAAGAAAAAGGGTTAGTAGATAATTAATTAATAAAAGAGGAGGAGCAACCTAGCCAGCCAGCAACAACATTGCTGATTACATTTAAGGGATGGACTCTACCTGAGAAAGTAACACTAAGGTCTCAGATATTCAGAACCAAGTCATATACCACTTTAGGAGAGGGGGGAATATAAGTGCTGATGGTATGGGCATATAGCAACTGTTTGTAAAGGGAAAATGAGATGAAATAAATGTGGGGAAGAACATTCATATGAAAATTGAATAGAAGGGAGGTCAAATATAGTAACTGCAGTGGTAATCACAGTCCAGCATATAGAGGGTGTATTGTGGCAAGACAAGCTAAAGAGATATAAAAGACAGCTTCTGCCTGAGAGATTTTATAAGGAGATTCTCAAAGCATCGGGCAGAGAAGGAAGAGACAATTGGCACAGGAAGAAAGGAACTGCAGACACAGCCTCATTCTATAAAAAGTGTGATAAACACTGTGGAAGAATTGTGAATGATATGCCAATAGTGAGAAAAGAAGAGTTTATTGCATTTAGGATAGAAGTGATAAACAGGGAAACTCAGAAAAAAATGAAAATTATAGCAAGGGCAAAGGGAAAATGCTTGTATGGTAGCAGTTTGTCAATGAACTGTAGTCATGCAATTTTGAATTATATTAATAGTGAAATATGAGTAGTATAGAGATCAGTCTTTTTGCTGGAATGCACCCATAACATATGGTTTGATAGCATATGGTCAAAAACTAAAAGAAAGCATCCTGGAAATGAAAGCTAAGCCAGATATCATATGCATCCAGGAAACATGGCTGGTTGAAAAGCTTGCTTTTAAAATTCCAGAGTATGTTGCCTTTAGGGAAGACCAAAAACTAGAAAGAGGAGGAGTCATATGTACTTTCATAAGGGAAAGATTAAACTGCATAGTAGTTGAGAATGAAAAAGTAAGCCTAGAGTTTAATGCTGTTGAGATTCCAGTGCAGAAGAGAAATATTTCTTTAAGGATTTCTGATATCTATAACCCATGTGGGAAATTAGAAAGCTCAGACCTACAAAAACAGTGAAGAATGCTAAAAGACCACATATTATATGTGGTGACCTAAATAGTCATAATACATTGTGGGGAAGTAAAACAAACGATACACGTGACACTGTTCATCATTGAGCTCTAAGCAATCTAGCAGGCCAACAGCACCGGTTGCTTTTTCAGATTCAGTCTCAGACCTTATGATGATGGCTAAGGGATTCTCGGTATGTAAATGATTTAATCAATGCAATTATATTTCTAATAGCAGAGTTAGTATAGATGGGGATACGTGTAGCATTAGCTTGGATCTCGGTGCATATTGGGATAACAGGGAATTAAATGGCGGACAAAGCAGATAAAAATGCTGTAAGAAATTGAAGGATTGACAAAGAAATACCTTTGAATAAATAGGAATTCAAAAGCCTAGTACAGAAAAATTTAAGAGGAATGACAAAAAATGTCAATTAATGAAAAAAGAGGAAAACTTTTTTGAATTGCTCCCTAGAGTTGGGGATAGCAACATTCTTCAGGGTCTGGATAGGACTAATAAGTGTGTTTATTTAGAGTACTGACTGGCCACTTGGCTTAAAGAAAAATCTTTTTTGAATAAATAGCACATAATCCATCTTTGTGTCTAATGTGTAGGGTAGAAGAAACAATTGATCACCTTTTTGGATAGGTAAGGCTATTATTAAAGGAAGGAGAAAACTTTCTGAGGAATTCAAACACTAAGGTAACAGAAATTACATGTTTTAACTAAAATACTGAAGAAATAGTGTATTATTCAAAAGGCATTCTTACATTACCTGAAAGACACAGGGCAGAGCAAGAGAATATAAACCACTAAGTATTGAGGAATTATTGTTAGAGGCAGCTATAGACTATTCAGTCCAGTCTGCTTAGCCATAAAAAATGCAAAGAAAAAATAAAATAAAATGGGAACGCTCAAGAAATAGTAGAGAGACTGCAGAGGGTGTGCAAGTGAAGACAGAGTTCAGGGAAGACCCTGAGAGCAAGGGAGTTGTAACAGAGGAGCTGCACTGAGCAGGAAGCCCCTGCGAGACACTCTGATTGAGAGAAGGATTTTGGGCCAGGAAGCCAGATCAGAGGGCTGAGGAAGGCTAAGCTTCCAGGTAAGGTGAAGTCAGAGTACCATGCCGAGCTCCTACCATAGACACTGAATCGGAGAAGGATTTGGGAGCCTGGAAGCCAGAGAGCTGAAGAAAGGAAAAGGCTGAGAGACTTTGAAATGGGAACCTAGCTCTGGAAAGAAGGGATGGGAACTCCTGCTATAAAGTGACAGAATGACTGAACTAGGGTTAGAGCCTAGAGGACCAGTATGTAAGGAGTGGTTAAATTGGACCCCAGGCGCAGAATGTGGACTGTGGACTGTAAAGTTAAGGGGCCCTGGAAAGGGAAGAAATGGTCCAGGGTGCAGCAGAGTGACCTCTGACCATGAGGGGGTACCCAAGAGGTGGCTGACCTCATTGCAGTTGGGTAACCTGGGTTACAGTGCACTGGATTTTATCACTAAATGCTAGAAAAATCAGATATTAATATGCAGAAACTCTATATTTTAAACACACATTTGTTTAGCAATATTTTAGTTAATAGCTGGTAGGTCAACACTTTATTGACCACTTAGGAAGGAAAATGCAATATTATGTCTTCACAATCACAAAGTCCACAAAACAAAGAACAAAATTAAGCCTCCATGAAAGAGCACAGTGTGTTTCTCCACTGCTACAAGCTTCTTTTGAACTGAACACAGAATGTCAGCCACCTCTAACAGAGAGCAGACTACTATAAATTTCCAGGTTCAGTATGTAGGAAACAGAGCTAGCAGACATATAGTTGCATATGCTATAGTTCTAAATCACATGACCCTGTTTCAATAATTGAGGAATACGTGTGTGTGTGTAGCTACTAGAGCTGAGCAAATAATTCCCTTGTAAAATTTTTCATCTTAAAGGCATAATCCATCAAATGTGTCTGCTATTCAAATGTCACTGATGCATTTCTTTTGCAAAATCTGTTGTAATGAACTGTCCTCAATCAGTCCAGTTTATAAGTTTCACTGATTGATATTTGAAATTTGAGCTGTTATAACTGGTATGTTTTCTGTTCCCTGGAGGGGAGGGGCGGATTAGAAGACACTGATCTCTTGGGGAAAGGGAGCAGTTCAGGGAAATATAAAAACAGTCTTGGGGAATTTTCTAAAATGTTAAAGCTTGTATTTTCCTTGCCACACAGGCCCTTCATGAGGTGTCATTCCTAGAAAAAATGGGCTAGTGTAAGATTTATTGGCTGGGTGCTGAATGCACATTTAATCTTTTCTCAGCACAGTCACACAAAGTAACTGTGTGGACATGCATGGTACTCATTTTGAAGGGTGTGGTCAGATCTTTGCTTAACTGCGGCTGTGCAAAGGCTCTGGAAAGAGGCTTTGGGAACCCTGCTCCCTCTTCTGTCCCATCTCATATGAAATATACCAAGTGCATTGCAGTTACCTGTGTGTAATTGTCATCATGACAGTCCATTATAACTAATTGCTTGCATCCCTCTCAGCTAGGACTATGCAGTCAGGTGGTTATTTGGCTTATTTAGACTCCATTATGTAAGGTGCTGAGCACTCTGGCCCTAAGCCCACAGAGCAATTAAGTGTGGACTTAAATTTAAGCATCTGAGTAATCCAATTTAATTCAATTGAACCACTTTTGTGCTTGGAAGTTAAGAATGTGCTTAATGGTTTTACGGAATCAGGGTGTAAGTGCTTTGTTGGATCAGGGCCAGAGTGCTCAGCAGGTTTAATTTTAATTGCCTCTGGGTCAAGACACAGCCCAGGAGATTTGGGAACCCTGTTTCCTTGTTTATAAAGGAGTATCCCATCATAATAAAACATACCAACTCTGGTGTGAATACTCAAGCCACCAGGTACTCATGTGAGTAGAATATGACCACTCAAATGTTCACTCAAAATGAAAACAAAAGGAACCCAATGATGACCAAAGCAAATTCATTACTAATTTGAACAAATGTTTCTTTTTAATTATTTTTTTCCTGTTTTTAACCCCATTAATTGGTATGCACATGTAGGGGAAAAAGCAGTTCTAAAGGCAACACTCTCAAACTATTTGTAGTATTTAGACCATGAGTTCAAAAGTAATGTACTTCAAAAGTCACATACTTCCAAAAAGCTATGCATTGTCAAGGTTACTCTGATTCTGACCTCAGCAATAATCCTTGCCTGACATGTCTCTGTTGTGCAATAGAAAAGAGAGAGAATTCATGAAAAAAGTGAAGCCATATTTCAAAGCAAAGCTCAGAAGATAGAGAAAATGTGGGTTAAAGCAACAATGGGGAGCATCTGGGCTCTCTGAACTTAAAATCATGTGGAAACGCATCTGTCCAAATATTAGAATACCAACAGCTGCTTTTTTACTTCTCTGTAAAAACCAAAATCAAACAGAAGTCTTAATTTAAGCAGCTTTTTTACTTTGTTTTTTCTAATAAACAGAGGTAAAATCCGTACAATTTTTCAGCTGTGTTTAGAAAATTTTCTACCATTTCAGTTTTCTTAAGTATTGCTCTCAATTTGGGGAAATTCTATATTGGACCTCATTTTGATGGATGAACAGGAACTGATCACTGAACTAAAAATTAGTGGTTGCATGGTGCTCATGGCCTAATTACATTTATGTGTAATCAGAATATAGTCCTAATTAGTAATATCTCAAAAAGTATTGTTAAGGATACCATACGTCTGACTTTTCCCAGACATGGCCTCTCTTTTGGTCCTGAAATCTCCGTCTGGGTGGATTTTTGAAATATGCACAAGTGTCTGTGATTTTCAGCTGGACAGGCAGAGAGCGGTGGGTGCTGGCCAAACACCCAGCTCGGAAGGCAGTGCTGCCGTCAGCAGCAGCAAAGAAGAAATGGTAAGGTATCGCCTTATCAGTATCAGAACTGTGCATCAAGAGAGCTATGCCCACCCCCCACCCCTTCCTCTGCCACTCCCCCTGCTGCAGCAGTGTCCTCTATTTGGGAACTTGAAATATGGTAACCTTAGTCATTGTAAATAAGGACTCTTTAACCATTGGGGGTGTTTCCAGTGGTGTCCTGCAGGTATCTGTTCTTGGCCCAATGCTACTCAACACTTTCAGCAGTGATCTGAAAGGAAATTATAAAATCATTGCTACTAAAGCATACAGATGAGACAAATTGGTGAAATGGTAAATAATGACAGGTCAGTTCTATGCAGTGATCTGGATTGAATAGTAAGCTGGTCTCATTTAAAGACGCATTTTAATATAGACATATGCTATGAAAAAATAAGCTACGTTTTGCTTATGGGATGGTGGGCTGTGTCTTGGAAAGCAGTAACTCTGAAAGAGGTTTAGGGTACTAGTGAATAACCAACTGAACATGAGCTCCCAGTGTGGAATAGTGAGGATGGCCACGAAAGTGTGTAGGTAAGCAGAGACCACCAGTACCCAAGTGCAAATTCCACTGTTTTCTCAAAAATTAGTGAAATCTGTTGGAGGTTCTTGTTCAGCCAATTGCTAAGACAAACAAATTTGTTTACATTTACAGGAGATAATGCTGCCCGCTTCTTATTTACAATGTCACCTGAAAGTGAGAACAGACATTCACATGACACTGTTGTAAATACCTTGCAATGCCATCTACATGCCAGATATGCTAAACATTCATATGCCCATTCATGTTTTGACTTGCGGATTGCAAAGATTTGTAATAAAAAATAATAATATAAAGTGAGCACTGTACTCTTTGCATTCAGCATTGTAACTAAAATCAATATATTTTGAAAATGTAGAAAAACATCCAAAATATTTATAGTAAATTTAAATTGGTATTCTATTGTTTAAAAGTGCGATTAAAACTGATTAATCACAATTATTTTTTTAAATTTTTTGACAGCTCTAATTTAAATTCTTGCTGATGCAAGAAAAAAAAGGCCTTTTGGTTTGCAGAGAGTTACTGAGAGGATAGGGCATCCCTTCCCCCAAGTCTAACCCCTTATCACACAGACAACCTCCCTCAAACCCATGGAAAGGAAGCTATTCACATAAGGCAGTTTCCATGACAGAGAGTGAGGGATGATTATAGATTACATCAATCCTTCCTCCCTCATTTCCAACAGATTTCAGGATCAAGAAATAGGTTTTCCAATCCTTACAGCTTCTCTGTGGGGAAAAAAGTGGAGAGATGATATACTCTTAGGTAATTAGTTCAGATTTATATAACTTGTGATTGTTTTTGTTTTGTTTTCTGGTAAATTCTTCCCCCCTCCCCCCCCCAAGATAAAAAGCATCACGGTTTTATTCTTTGTCTCAGGGGATCGTCCACTCTCATTCATGCACACGCTATGTAAGAGGTTGCTTTAAATTGAGAAAAATACTTCCAGGCATTTGGGCTGGTGAATGATGCTCTGTCAGGCTTTCTGTTTCAACCAAGAAAATGTACATGGAATAGAAGGGAAAAATTACAGAGAAGAAATTTCATAATAGTAATGTTCCAACAGGAAAGAACCAGTCTTTCCAGAATGCTGTCTCTGTAAATTGTCAGTAGCTTAAGAAAAAGTCATAAGCATTTGCAAAATTGATCAACAATCAAATCTTACCATTTCCACCCACAAACACTAGTAGTAACAACAAATCATGATGAAATTTGCTTTCTGAGCAACATTGTTAATTTTCAGAAGTTTTCCTTTAGGAAGAATTTGCCACAATCATAGCTGAAATAGATTATTCTGGAACTCAATAAATATGTTGGAACTGCTGTGCTTTTTGCTAAACAAATCATATTAACAATAAGAGATAATTGTGCCAGTTCTCCAGATACTACAAAGTCTATTTCTAATAACTAACCAGAAACATAAAAAAGCATTATACTATTACTGTTGAATAATTATAAACTTTTATCAAGAGGATTGGCTAACTGTTAGATTTTTGTATACTTATTTTTTATTTGAAGCAGCTTTTTAAAATTCAAGCAATTTTATAATAAAAAATAGAGCTGAATATTTGAAAAGTTCTAATTTTACCCTTTTGTTTTAACTATCTCAGGGAACTAAGCCAATACTGGATGCCCTAATAAGGGCAGCATCCTTGTATAATGTTGCAAACAGGATATATCCTAAAATGCCACTGAAATCATAAAATGAGATACTGGATTTCGATGTATAGGGGAAATTATGGTATCTCAGGCACCACTGTATGGAAATTGTTCATCAGTATTGACCTTTGTACAGTGATCACTGTATAAAAGGAATGGTACATAGTACTGGTATGTTAAAATTAATCTGAATTTCTTCAAGTTTCTCCATTATTCTCTTATATACCAAGGACACACTAACAGTACATATCTGGGTATTCCCTGGTATGTATTGTTGGTTTGTTTGTTTTTTAATTGTGAAATAAGGTCTACTTGTAATCTAAACAGTTATGTACATCTTTAAACCAGATGATAGAAATAGCACAAATGTATTGGGTTATGTCCTATCAGAGAAACATTCCTGAGATTGTGATTGATTTTCAGCCATCAGTAGGCCTCAGTGCCCCAAAATACAATTACGTCCAATGACTTCACTTGGAGTTAGTCATTGTGATAAATGAAGGGGAGGGGGAGCTCCCTTTTATGGACACCCAGCCAGCCAGTTAGCTACAAAGTCCTTCTTAGTAGCTGTTCTCTACTTGCTTTACCTGTAAAGGGTTAAAAAAGCCCATAGGTAAAAAGAAGGGAGTGGTCACCTGAGCAAAAGAGCCAAAGGGAGGGTTAGAACTTTTTAAACTTGGGAAAAAAACTTTCCCTTTGTCTGTCTGTCTGTTCTTCTCTGGAGAGAGGAGACACAGAGCAGCAATGCTGTAAGAAGCTTTAAACCAGGTATGAAAAATCATCAAATCATACCTAGAAACTATTTATCTGAAACCCCAGATATGTAAGTAGATCAGAGTATGTCTAGGAAGATGTGATTAGGTTTAATCACTTTTATTTCTGTAAGGCTTGTGGACTCCTCTGTGCTAACCCCCCAGATGCTTTTGTTTCGCTTGTAACCATTAAGCTGGACCTCGAGAAAACTATTCTTGATGCTTAATTATTATATTTACTCTTTTTAAATCTAGCAATAGCCTAAGTTCCAGATGTATTTTCTTGTTGTTTGTGTCCTAAGAGGTTTGTGCATATGTTGTTTAATTAGCTGGTGGCAACAGCTGATTTCCTTTGTTTTCTGTCTCAGCTCTTTCCCAGAGTGGTGGTGGGTGAAAGGGCTTGAGGATACCCCACAGGGAGGAATTCCCAAGTGCGCCTTCCTGGGTCAAAAGGGGTTTTTTGCACTTGGGTGGTGGCAGCATCTACTCATCCAAGGTCAGAGAGAAGCTGTAACCTTGGGAGTTTAATACCAGCCTGGAGTGGCCAGTATTAATTTTTAGAATCCTTGCAGACCTCCACCTTCTGCACTCGAAGTGCCAGAGTGGGGAATCAGCCTTGACACCCATACTGCAGTAGAACGGGAGTCCAGGGTATAGAAAGCCATGTAATCACACCGAAAACATATGTATGTTCACTGACAACCCCTAAGCCAAATTCTACTTTGTTGAACCAATGCTGAGGTTCCATGACATAATTCAGAGCAGATCCTAGCCTTTACATACATAGACTCCGGGCTCTAAACTTTGCACCTGTTTTCTCAATAAAAGAAAGGGGACAAAATTGTATTTTATTTAGGGAGCGGCTCAATTAATGACACTGACATCTGAGTCTTGCCCATCATACCAACTCAATGCTCACTTATCCCTAAATGCAGTTTCTGTTGCTGTTAAATGAGATTATATCCTTCATTAGCCAAAGAGAAACTTAATCTCTATGAGGAAGCATAAAGAGATTCTTGGAAAGAATACAAGCTGGGGTCCAGGAAATAGATTTAGCTATAGCTGTCTGTCTAGCCAGCTAGCTAGCTAGCTAGTGCGTGTGTTTAATCTATTCTCTTTACATTATGTATGCACGGACCAGTTCTAGGAGAAAGCTGCAATGCAATCTAGATTTACTTTCATGATACAAAAATTAGAAATTAAAGCAATTATATGAATGTGGATTTCATATAAAAATATATTCCCATCCCCAACCCCCAGTAAATGTAATTTTCCTTTAACACTTTGATTTTGAAAGATATTTCTTTTCTGAGCTGAACACAATTGGGGAAATTTTAAAACCTGCATTACATAATGTTACTGATTTATTTCTTTATTTCCCACGCAACCCATTCAATTTGTATGATGACTGAAGAGACACAGGGTCTTTCTATCAGGCAAAGTGAGGGAGGGGGAAGAAGAAAAAGGAAATTGAAACAAAAGAATAATAGAGAAAATACATAACGATTTGGGCAATAATTCACTTTGCCTGGTACTATAGGAATGTTTTAAATAAAAGGTTAGTTTTATGGAACTGAAATCTTTTAAGTAAGTGCTTTGAACAGGCAGCAGTTCTTGAAGCTGTAAATTACGGAGTAGTAAAAGTAATTAACCTTTTCTAATTACATGTACAGCACTGGCTATATAATCTCCATTTATGTGTACTTCCCCCTGCCCCCGCTGTCTCCAGTGGGGTAGACTAAATATTTCCTGTTGCATGAAAAATAAGGAATTGTATATAACTTTTAACTGTATAATTGTGGGGAAGGAGGTGTTGCATTTTGAATAGCCTTTTTTTCGATGATAAATTCTGTTAATGAAGGTCCCAAAATTTGGCCTTCAGGATTAGGATGGTTTGGATTAAATTATACACTTCCTCAATTGTTTGTTCTCATTGTGCTTTCCAATATAAATGTGTCAATTATCATGATAAAGGAATAGAATGAAACACAGTTGATGCCCTGTTAAAATGTGCACAATAATATACGCAATTTATACATTCCATGAATGCAGCACTTCTGTTCCTCAGTTTCCCCATCTGTAATACTGGCATAATGATACCAATGTCCTTGGTAAAACACTTTGGATATGTCTACACAACAAGTATCAGCTTGGGAAAGTGAGTATCAGAGCTCAGGTCTATGGGTTCAGCCCATGCTATGGCACTAAAAATAGCTGTGTAGACGTTCAGGGTTGGGTTCAAGTTCTGAAGTGAAGGGAGAGGAATAGGCTTCAGAGCCCAACCCGTGCGTGTTTTGAGCTCCATAGCGTGAGTCCAAGTCTGTAAGCCTGGGCTCTGAGACTCACTGCGGTGCAGATGTATCCTTTGAGATCTACTGATGAAAAGCCCTATATAAGAGCTAGGCATTATTTTTATTAATTTGTAAGGCAAACACTTCTAAAATTAAATTAACTGAAGAACTCAAAGTTAAAACTAGGCAATATTTATTTTAATTGAATTTTCCAAGAAAATGCAATGCTCTGTATCATGACAGAGCATTAGTTACTGTAGTGTTCCCAAGAACCTACTTGGCCTACTTGTTTTCATTTGCCACTTTAAAATCAAATTCTTAAGTTTGGGTTCTATTTGGCATCTCTAGGACAACTAGGTACTTCCATTTAATCTCCTCTTCCTTTCCACACCCCTCTCCATTACGCACATTTCTCCCTAATACACACAAGTGAAGACAGGATTTACAGCTCATAAACCTATCATATTTTTCACCAGTCCCAGCTATAGTATCTGCCAGAATTTTCTTCATGAGCTCAGCAGCCATGTGTCCTATGGCACTTAGAATTCCAGGGAACTTTGAAATCACAGGGCTCCTGCACAGTCTCTGGAGTGGGTGTGGTTTGGTCACAGCAGCTCATCTCCTTCTTCATGGAACAGAGGAGATGGTATAAAATCTAGCTCCACCGTATCTGCCACTATTGCCCAGCTGCAGAGGTGCAGTTAAAGGTTTTGGTGGTCCTATACCCTCTTCTGGGTGGATCAGATTTCTGTCCCATAATGAGGGGGTATGGAGTTCTCATATGGACTATGACATCTACATTTCACTCACACTAAACACTTGCATTACCTGTGAATGATGGGAGCATAAACATGACACTATCATAATTACCAGCTATAAATACAGCTTCATGCAGTATGTTAACTGGCCAAGGAAAAGGGCTATTGGCTAACGTACTCAGCCTTGATGAAGTCTGCTCCATAGTACAATCCCCTATGTGAATCTGAGTTGCTCTATGGCCTCTCAATTGCAGAATCATGAAGGGTTTGGGTGGCCATGTTCACAGCTATAGATTTGTTTTCAGCTGCAAGATGGCTGCCTGTTGGCTTACTTGCACAATACCATCTGTCTGCCTTGGTCCTGGGAGAGCCCTTGGAGTTGAACATCAGTGATTGAAAGCATTCATAATTCCTTAGAGACTTATATTGTTTAGGCTATGCAGGCAATTAGGTTGTTTACCCTTGGGCACATTGTTCTGACTGTGACATACCCCTGGGGTATAACCTGGAACTATGGGACCACTGAGTCCCTCGCTTCAGCCTCATCTGTCTCTCACAATACTATGCCAGTGACAAGCAGCAACCCCCTCCAGATGCTCTGATCACTCAGCCATCAACATGTGGAGGCACACACCCAGCTGAGTGGCATGAATGTTCTATAAGGCACTCATGAATTATATACAGAGACTCCAACCAATTTCCCCAGCCTTCAAGTCTTGCACCCCAGTGATGTCCCATTTTACACTGCTCAAGACCCTCTCTTGAACAGTGCAAGCTTATTAATTAATTTGCCACTTCATCTAAAGAAAGTGGACATGCATCAGCCTTTGTAATCTGAGCAGATTCCCCAAACACTTTAGACAAACTCACTGGTAAGGATAAAACATGAAAATAAATTTTTATTAACTACAGGAAGATAGATTTTAAGTAATTATAAGTGTTAGGCACAGAAGTCAAAGTTAGTTACATAAAAAATAAAAACAGAATCACAGTCCAAATTCTAACTTTAATAGACTATGCAAGATTTGAATCAACCACCTTTTCTCACCCCATTAATCTTACAGGCAGTTTACAGATTTTAATACACAGGCTGAATTCTCTTGTCACCCTGGGACCTATCTCCCCAGTTCAAAGTCTTTGCCTTCCAGACAATCTTCCAGGTGTTGAGATGGGGGAGGAGAGAGGTCAAATGATGATGTCATCAACCTTCATTTATACTTTCTCTCCAGGTGCTGGAAAGATCCCTGCTGTGATGAAGGGGGTTAGGTAGCTCGCACTGTGTACATGCCATCTCCGACGAGTCTCTGGGAGAGTGGATTCTTCTTGATGACCATCAACACATGTCTGGCTCATCCTGATGTAAATCTGTCTTGTCAGTGTTCGTTGTTCCTTTCTTATCACTGAAAGGCTAGCCGTTGGCATTTCCCACTTATCACATATATCAGTAACAAACATAGAGCAATACTTCATAACTTCACATACAATTATAGTACATACAATCCAACAGGATAATAATGTTTAGCAGGTCAAGACTTTTTAAATGATACTTCATAATGCATATTTTGTACAAAACATATCATAATCATATCACAGTAGTGAATATGGGGGTTAGGGTGCTATTTTGAGTTTGAGTACCATACTGACCAAAATATCAGCCTAAACCAGGGGTGGGCAAACTTTTTGGCCCAAGGACAACATTGGGGTTGCGAAACTGTATGGAGGGCCAGGTAGGGAAGGCTGTGCATCCCCAAACAGCCTGGCCCCCGCCCCTTCCCACTTTCCGCCCACTGACTGCTCCCCTCAGAACTCCTGACCCATCCAACCCCCCACTGCTCCTGTGCCCTGACCGCCCCCTCCCAGGACCCCCTACCCCTAACTTCCCCCCGGGCCCCACCCCCTATCCAACCGCCCCTGTCCCCTGACTGCCCCCCGGGAGTCCCTGCCCCTTATCCAACCTCCCCGCACTTTTACCATGCCACTCATAGTGGCAGGATGGCAGCCGCGCCATCCAGCCGCAGCCAGCCATGCCACAATGCTGCTCAGAGCGCTGCCCGTAAGGCGAGCTGAGGCTGCGGGGGAGGGGGGACAGCAAGGGAGGGGCCGGGGGCTAGCCTCCCTGGCTGGGAGCTCAGGGGTTGGGCAGGATGGTGCCGCGGGCCATAGTTTGCCCACCTGTGGCCTAAACAGATGAGTGGCGGGATATCAGCTATGTTATCCAGGATATGTGGTGTAATACATAAGCACTTCCCTTGGTTACAAAGTCCATTTACCATGCCTTTCCTGCAAATTGTATTCTTAGCAAATATAGCTGTATAGTTGCCCAGTCAGTATAGAAGGCCTCTTTTATGGTTCCTATATGCTTCACTTTGGAGTGGTGAGTCCCTTCATTAAGGCCTTAATAAAAGCAAGTGGCTTCTCCTTGTTCATTGAGCATGCACCAGGGTTTTCTCGTACTTCTTGGGGTTTGCTTCATTTGGATTTGCACTTTTCACTGATCCTGGGCAATGTCACTGTGCAGATAGTGGCACCTGTCCGGAAACACTTCTCATGGGCTGTTGGGTAAAGGGTTGTGCTGCACATGCAGGGGCTAGGGCCACTTTGAAATGACCAAAAGTGCCAATATAGACAGTGCTATCTACTGCAACCTGAAAAAAGAATCTAACTTGGAACCCTTGCAGTATATTGTCATCTTTCTAAACCTACTGTGTGGAGAATGGGTATAGGTATGTTGTGGTTTAATACCAGAGATGTTGACTTGACCCTGGAAAGATTATTTTCATTATGGCAGGTTTTGTACACTAATAGCCCATATTTAACCTCCTGATGAAGTGTATTTCACGTTGTGTTACTGTACAGAATATAGAGACAAGATTGTATGCTGGTGCATTCTTCTGCTATATGTTGATTTGCAGCATAATCAAGGGACACTTTGCTTAAATTAGTTCTCAGCTATATGTGTATTAAAACCAGACAAGAACCCAATCTTTGAGAGTAAGGCTTTTGATTTTAAGGACTAGAGGGAATATCAGTATGAGAATGATTCTGCCACGTGCTTGAAACATGAGTAAATCTCAAAAAGTCAGTTTAAACAGGGATACCATATTGTATCTCTGCTCTACTTTAAGAAGACTTTGAAGAGTCTACATGTAGTAGTAAGGACATTATCAGTGCCTCAAAAAATCTCAGCAGAAATAAAATTCTCTGGATGGGCTGTTTTCACAAGCCAGGGAAAACTGGAAAGATTTCTGATGTGGCACTGCTGTCCTTGTCTTCGTTTCACAGGTACTGTGTTGCTGTATCTATCAGTCATTGTTGCAGCACAACACTTTGCCATCTTGTTATGCAACCTGTATCCATCCAGTGACTTGGAGGGACTAGTCTCTTTGCTTTGCTTGAACCCTGAGAGCTGAGCGTCTGTGGCCATATTTTTGTACAGTGTCTGTGAGCTTGTTTTGCTGTCTGTCAGGATTGTTATGCCATGCTTATCACAATATCTGAGCACTTCAGCCCTTGTAATGAGTTTCACCTTGTTAGAACCTATAATGGGATGTATGGATTTGGTTAGAGCTTTGTTTGAGACTATGTTCCATAACTAGCTGTAGCTTCTGTTTATTATTTAGAAGATTTTCAGCACCATGATAGCAACTCTGGGGCTGAATCTGTCAAGAGGTTAATCCTTCATCTGCCTGACTATGCAGTTATAAATGACCCTTTCTAAGGCTCAGGCTGAGGCCTCTTGTTGCCTTGGCAACTGTAAAGATATTTGCTTGTATTTCTAGCTAATGGTCCAACTGATCTGAATTTTTTATTTTATTGCAATTTTTTGCCCCACAACCAGCCCCAGTGCCCCATTTACATGGCAGCTGTATACTGCCTCTCTAGCTTTCACTTTATTCACCCCAATTTGTTTATGTCTGCTTCTGGGGCTGTGCATGGCTGTACACATCTCTCATCCTCAACTTTACCCTCCCCACAGAGATTGCCAGGCTGGTTACATGAGTCTGTCTCCTGCTTTTTCCAGTTGACTAATTGCATTAAACATCAGCTAAAATTTACTTTTTTCCAAATGAGCAATTGCTGTAATTACCTCAGGTATTGCATGTATTTGTGAATAGAAAGTGGCCTTCATGATCAAGAATTGGAAGCAAGGTGTCCAAATTAGGAACCTCTTCTGTAAATAAATAAGCCCTTGGCATGCAATACCCTTCTCACAGTAGTCTACTACTATGGTAGAGTCTATCATTTGTACAAGAATTGCTTCAATTCTTGGTCAGTAAAAACACCCCATCAATACAGTATAACCATTCTGCTGCTGCTAATTCTGCTGCACAGAAATCTGTTGACTTGGTTGGTGGTAGCCTTATAAATTCTTCACAGATGGGGGCAAGTGGAGGGAGATGTATTCATCTTCACAAGCCATTATGAGCACAATTAATATCAATTCACATTACTTACATTTGCCCCAACATTGTTGCTACCAGTTGAGCTGGAGCACTGGGTTACACACCAAAAGGGGCTTGAATATGGAACAATGTGTAGTCTTGCTGCATTATAACCCCCCTGCATATTTTACAGAGATCCTCAGGAAACACAAAGGCTCTGCAGGGCATTGGCCAAAACCCTTTTTTGTTAGGGAAGGTAGAAATAGAAGACAAGAGTATTTAAATTATGAAGAAAAGCTTGTTGCTTTATAAAATACTGGAGAAATTGTCCAAAATCAGATTATCTGTGTGAAAATGTGATCCCTCTTACTCTGCCAAAATCAGAGAGAAGCAAGGTGTTTCTTTGTACAACTGCTAATGAGCAAGCTAATGCTTCTGGGTTTTGTGGGGCGAGAGGGAACTTTCATGTATCAACTCATTTCTATTCAAAATTTCCAAGCAATTTAAAGGTAATATCTGCAATTTACCATCTGAGTCTTTCCTTCTCTGCCTTCTCTTGCCCCCCATGGTCAATAAGAGACATCTCTCCCTTGTGTCCCTGGAAAGATACCAAAATGCAAAACAGTAATTTGAACATGAGAAGGACATAGCACCTATTCTTTATCAAACTGTGCTCAAACCTCTGATAAGCAGATTACAAGTAAAGCAAATTTTAGACCAGAGCCCTTTCAAAGTGCACCCAAGCAAGGAGAGTATTGGGGAACACGTTCCTTATTTTGAAATTCTATTGTTAATTGTTCATTTTAGTAGAACAAATCTCTTCTGATTCATTGACCTGAAAACTAGCATAAATCACAAACAGACAGAACGTCTCTTTATTTGTTAAAGAAACCAAGGAGTCCATTTCAACTTACAAGAAGCAATATAAAGCTATTGAACGATAACAAAGGCAAACAGTGTAAGTCTTATCATACTGAAAGGATTATTATTAAACATACAACAGGCTGTAAGGATCAGCTTTAGTACAATTACCAGACATGCTTAGCATTTCTACTTACTTAAAAATATTCCTTATGGCTCACTAATATCTGGGAGACTCTTGTGCATTTTATGGTTGATTTTATGGCTTGAATATATACACACGCCCATTACCCCAGTGTTGTGAAATGACTGTTTGGTGTGTACCTTAATGATTTCCATAGTGTAAGGATTAAAATATCAATTTTTTTTCTATGGTTACAGATTTGCCACATAGTATAGAGCTGATTCAGCCAAGAATTTTCAAGTTAATCTAGTAACACTTCACAAAGAATTAAATTGTGTTTTACTAACCCATTATATTGCTATAATGTAACAATGTACAATAGCCTGGAACAAATTTTCGTCTAAAATGCTAACCACACACGGGATCAGTAATCCCTGAGCAAAAGAGACATTGAAATAACTTGTTTCAAGCAAAATAAAGTGTTGATGATTGATCTGGTATTCCAGAAAGATATTCTCAAACTAGCAGCATGGCTTGTAATATTTTTTTTAATTTTAAAATCCTCTGAAAATATCCATTCAAAATAATATCTTCTACCTGCTGCTAGCACATTCCTTTTCAACTGGGTCCCAGTTGTATTTAATTAAAGTCAATACAAAAGTCCAGTTGACTCTAGTGGGTGCAGGATATGGACCTTATGTCATTGGCTATGTGCTATCTTATAAAAACACTTTTTTTTAAATCAAATGTAATATCAAGGGGCTTTTTAAAAAATGTGTTTTAAATATATCCAAAGGGAAAACTGTAAGGAAGGAAAAGCATTTATACATTTCAACTAGTGCTCAGTTTGAAGGTGACAATTCTGCTCTGATACATTATAAAATAAAAGTGCATTCTGAATAACAAGATGTACTTTTCAAGCAAATTACATAGTGCCTTTTAAAATTGTCTGAGGTTTTTATCCATTAAATTTTTTGCATTGTAATTTCAGCCATCTTATTTCATCAGGAGCATACAACTGCTGTGATGTGAAGAGCTATTTCCACCTCAGATAACCTCAGCACAGTTCAGATCTGATACACTTGACTAAAGGGAAGCAGTCTTGGTTAACTGTAGCGTGGGCCAGAAAACAAGAATTCCAAGTTCATGGAAACTTTTGAAGCTTTGGTATTGGGTTTTATTCCTCATCAGCATTAAACAGAGACATTTCAAAATTGTTCACGAAAAATGTGAGAGAGGCCTGCCTCAGAATAGCCAAGAGTCCAGCGGTTAGTGCACTTGCTTGGGAGATCCCACTAGAAATCTGACAGGACTTCAACCTGTCTCTCCTGTATTTTAGATGAATATCCTAACCCCTGGGCTGTTGGCTATTTTTAGGGGGGAATGTGCATGTTCTCTCCCTGGTTTTGACTGGAAATTCCACCATTGACCTGAGAAATGTTTGTGTTGAAACTGATAAGTTTCCAGAGAAAGTCTTGTTTGTGAAATGACATAATCATTTTCAAATAAAAACAATAATAGAAAAAAAATCCCCACCAGCTGTAGTTAATTGCCAGTCTGCTGTAGTGTCTGAGCACCATTTGGCAGACAAAATAACCCCCATAAAACTCACTATCTGGAACTATGTTCTACTTTCACATTTTAACTTCTGATATTTTTTTAGAGTTAAAATTTGCCCAGTAGTATAGTTATTACCATGATAACATTAATTACACACTAACAACAAATGTGAGGGATTTAATGGCAGTGACTACAGCGGACAAGCTACCCCTTTTAAAATAAATAAATAAATAAATAAAAAGGCTTGGAACCATATGAAGTCAGCAAGCCTATTTATATGCCTCTATGTTTTCACTTAGTTGCAGAGCCTGCTGTCAACTATTGTTTCATGAATCATTTTGCACTCTTGCTGCCTTCCATGAAAACAAAAGGTTGACAAGCATCACCATTTTTATCTGACTATTGATGTTTCTCAGTCAAATCACAAATTTGCATGATGAAATATCAGTATCTTGGTACAGAATAATCTTTTTTGAATTGTGGTGGTGATAACATTTTGCCCTTGATCAAATTTGCAAGTTCCTATTCTTTTAAAGGTACTATAATAATTTCACAGAGCTCAATTTTAATTAGGGGCCATTTTACCTTGGATTGTTCAATTGATTTCTATTGGAGTTTTTCAGGGTGACACTAAATACATTTTAAATGGCAAAGGAGCAACGTTCTTTCAGTTGTAACTTTGTACCGTGAAGTTTATATTCATGATAAGGAGTCTTGGGCCTCTATTAAAAGTACAATGAGAGAGAAAGACCTAGATCTATCCAAGACCATCAGAACCAGTTTCAAAAACATTTTAGAAAGCAAGCTTCTCTGATCGTTGCTTATCAGATACTGTCAGCCCTTAGACAGTTCACGATATGAATTCTTTGGAGAAAATTGACTATTTTACATGATATCATGATCTGTTGGGTCATCTGAAGTTTCCCCTGATCTTATACATGCAGAATCCAGAATTAGTTCCATGAACTTCTCCAAACACACAAGTGACAGTGTGTAGCGGCAGCAGCTAGCCCAGATGATATTGTTCAGGCAATGGATTAAGTGCAAGCAAAGGATGGAGAAAAGTGTGTTTGGGGTAAATAGATCTGAGGTTACTTATGTAAACTAATTTATACCATCAAAAAGCTTCAGTTTCAGCCTGGGATGTTTCCAAAGGTTTCATATCTTCATAGATTTTTAAGGCAGAAGGGACCATTATGATCCTCTGGTTTGGTCTAGTTAGTCTGATTTTGAATGTATGAGGTCTGAGCTAGTTCTCCAAACTATGAATGGCTTCCTCAGAAACCTGCTATAAGTGAGCCAGTTTAGGGAGTCAATCAACACTCTCTCCATCTGCATTTTCAGTCCTGAACTCAAGACCACTTACATGTAGAGAAAGACTCAGCTTCTATTAAGTTCAGTGGAAAAATTCCAGTTGAGTTCAATGGGAGCTGGATTGCACCCCAAGTCTGCTCTGTACTGGGAATTCTATGCTCATTCTTTTCTTTAAAAAAAAAAATAAGTACCAAAATATTCTACAATAAGGGCCTAAAACACTACAGCTCATCAGAATATATACTGCAGAATTTTTGTTTAGTAATATAAAAAAGAAGGTTCCGTTTTTGAAGTAGACGATTCAAATTTAGAATTGTTTAAGTGAGGTATGCTCAGAGAAACCAATTATTTTTTTTAATTGACAGACTGACTTGGAATACTATCCTGCTATAACTAGAGCAAGTGCAATTTGCAAGTTCATGCAAATCCTTTTTCAGTTTCAGTCCCTGGCCTGGGCTTTGAGTTTGAGGGTTAAAATGAACTCAGGAATTCAGAGTGAAAGTCAACAGCCAGCTGGGTCTTGCTAGTCTTGTGTCTTGACCATATGAAAGTTTCATTTTTTTTGAAGCATCACCATAACTAATTAAGGGGTGCTCAAAACTGGGCCAAAGCTTGCTGGAGGAGTTTTGTGAACCTTTTTACAAATCTGTCCCAAGCTTTGGTTTGATTTATAATGAAATGTAAAAGTTTTGAGGATTTTTTGTGTATGAAAGTTCAGCTCTACTTCTAAGTCCCCTCTCTCCTGGCTGCTCACCGAAGCCCTGGCTGTGTTCATGCCTGTTGGTGCAGAGAAATGCACATTGTGCCAATCTGGTTTGCTGTTCCTAGGGTCATTCACCTGAGGAAGGTGACTGCACAACTACCTTAAATGAACTTTAATCTCCACCACAAGTGAAGGGTTGTATTGAATCAGTGCAGTCTCTAGTCACCTTATTTCCCTACCTGGACAGCTCTACCCACTTCCGGAGATATGCTGGCTTTCTGGAGCCCCTGGTAGAGAACAGGTGGCAGGTGCCTTCTGCTTCCCCATTTCCTCCCCCCCACCCCCGCCTTCTGCTGTGGGCCTTTTCCAAGGTCTGCAGTGTATTCGCTCCCAGAGTTCAATGCTGAACTGATGACTCCTTCTGCCTTACATCATGTTACAAAAGACATCACAACAATCACTATGCATATTCCTGATCATCTATCATTGGGTATAATGGATTAACATAGAAACACTCCAGCATTATGAATGAATCTTCATTAATTACAACAAACACCAATCTTGATGCACTCCAGGATATCTCCACTCTAATCAGGTTGACCTTTCACAATTGCTTTTATTTATTTATTTCCAAAGCTGTTATATATTCAATGTCTAGTTCCCCGAAGTAAATATTCTCAGCCACAGTCACACCAATATTCTCCAAATTACAATAACACCCACTGACAAATAACAAATTTGTGCTAGATTTTGTGGTGGTATTTTGTTTCACTTTGAACAGAAAGCTGTTAATAAGATGTCCTGAAGTTTGGAATACTGCCAGCCAAGATGGGAAAGCATCATTTGGGAATGTTTGCAGGGTATGCACAGTAGAGGAGTGAAGTTTCTGGCAAGAAAATAAAGAAAACACTGATGTAGTAGAGATAACTTAATTAAAATTTTAAAAACAAAAAGCAAAATATCTTGAACTCATGTTCATGAGTTTTATGGTCTGGAACATTACCTGTTAGTTGGCATTGAAATTCATCCCCACAATTACCTTTGAGGTAAGTTTTACCTCTTTTTTTATAGAGGGGAAAACTGAAACTCAGAAAAACCATGTCTATAGAAATGTATCATTTGAACCCCAAGAATAGTTATAAGCCACCTAAATAAACACACAAGTGCCCCACCCATTTTACCTGTGTTCTAAGAATTGTTTGGAAAGCATAGTGTGCTTTCAACAGTTCTAGAATGGTTCAGTTTGAACTGATTTACTTCCAGTGTAGACAAAGAAAAGTAGACATGGTTCAACTAGCGTTTACCTGTACTGCTCCTGTATTATGGCCTTTTAAAGTACCCCAGAATCCACTGCTCCTGGAAGCTGTGCCAGTAACTGTGCATTGGATATCCAGAGAGCTTTGCAACTGAAACAGTTTAGAACACTGCTATCGTAGACATGAGGCAAATATGCAAGTGTTCCTTAATGGATTCCATATGGCTAGTATGACTGCACTGAACTGTCTATGCTTCAATCATTTCTATCCTGCCATTTCATATATAAGTTCTATGTTCTAGGGTAGACACAGATAGGGAGGTCACGTGGCATATCCCAAGGCAGCCCAATGATTCATTCAAAGAGCCAGGATTTGAATTTAAGCGATCCTGTTCCCAGGTCCATTCCTCTTTAGACAACACTCTTCCTGTTAAATTCAAATGCAAAAATCAGGTTACTGCTGTGTAGTGAATGAACACCTTTAACTTTTGTTCAAAGTCATATCTTATTCTGGGTGTTAGTTCTTAAGAATTAGGCAATGATTTCTCTTTCTTTTTGATTGCTGTCCCCTTCCTTCCCCCCTCAAAGTTTTTAAAATGAAAGATCACCTTCATTGTATGACATCAGTGACAGATTCCAGTGACTGTTCAGAAAGAAGATGTTCAAAGTCATGGTATCATCTATAGTTGACTTTGTGAATCCAGAGTATAAAGTATTTTGAAGTAATTTAAAAGCACATATCCTTCTAGTCAAAGCTCAGCTGAGAGGGGCCAGTTATTCTCTTTTTTTTCAGTCCTTTGTTCACATTTACAAAAATTGCATTCCTTATAGAAGTAATCAAAGATGCAGCAGGCACATTATGAATTACAGATGTTGTACTGTGGAGGACATAAATCCACACTGTGTAGAGGTCAAGCACAGAAGTTTATTATGTACAGCGCTGACGGAGTGTCACCTCGCTTGTTAGGCTCAGAGACACTGTCAGTCAATTGATTACAATGGAATATATGGATTTTCCAAGGGTGGGGGAAAGTGACAGGGTAGGCAGTCCCACACCCCTGGATAGGTTTAGCTGCAAGACATGTAGCACAGTAGCCAATGGTCAAAGATTACATAATGTCTCCGCCTATGTTCTCAAGTTGACAAATTAACATTTAACATTTAATTAGTACTTTAATTAATGTATTAGTATAAAATATATATGTTGAATTCTGATTTGGGGTCCATAGGAATGAAGTAGATCCTTTGATTGTCCAACAGATACATATCTAGGGGTAAAAGCAAAGAAACAGTGAAAGTATATGGCAATAAAGATTGTCTTTCAAGTTGTTCATTTGTGTTTTAAGGCAGGCATTGGTCCCTGGGAAAGGGAGGTGGGAGGAGGCCATATCTTATACTGACGTGCTTGAACCTTTCATAAACTCAAGGTTGGATGTGTGGGAAGAACATCTCCCTACAGAAGAAACTAACACAACAGAAACAGGGCTTCTTTGTTCTATTTGCAACTTTGAATAAGACACAATTATTGCCCCCAACATCTGGCGTTTTGCTGACTAGGCATATCTTAGCAAAAGCAAGGTTATCTTTGGTTATTCTGCTTTCTCTTAGCTATTGCTAGGCCTCTGACCTCCTGACCAAACTCTGGACTTTGGGCCTGTACACAAATCCATATACCAGGTTATTACATCAGCAATGGATTTTAACCCTTCAACTGTGTCCTCTTACATACACAAAAGAAAAAAAAAATGCTAAGAAAACAATTATCAGTTATAGCAGTGATGTCTCTCCCTCCAGGGACACCTGTAGAATTTTTCATCATTCATGTGGAGCCTGATCCACAGCTCATTAAAGGGCTTTCCAATTAGTTCAGTGGGGTCTGGATCAGGCCTCTGGTCTGCCAGAAATCTTTTAAAATTTATGACCTATAGTAGAGTGAATTAGGTCTTGATTTTGAAATCTAATGTGTTTTAAAGAGAAGGTCTCTCTCTGTGGCGGTTCAATGACAAGACAGAACACAGCTTTTAGCAAGCAAGCAGGCTGGTCTGCTAACCGACTTCTGCCTGTTAGCTTTCCACCTTCCCCTTTATTCTCTCTCTCCCCCCGCGCATTACATTCTCCAACAGATAAAAGGAATACACTGGCTTTGTTTAACATTCTTATTTACCAATTTCTATCTACCGCATTCCTTGCTCTCAGGCCTTGAGCCCAGTCCTGAGAGGCTTCCCACAATACATGTCATCTTGGCGAGATTCCAAGGTTGATGCCCTTGAAAGGAGCTGTGTGTGCACAAGTCCAGCACAACACTCTGGGTGTGCCCTGAATGTTGCCAACCGCATAAACCTTGTATGACTCCTACATCGCCTCCTTTTTTGTTCATTTGTGCTCGGCCATCTCATGGTAGCCATCAATTTGCATTTGCAAGCCAATTAACTCCCGGACAGACAAGGTCATAACTTGTGGAGCCTGCCAGGGCGGGTCTCGACAAAGCCTTAACAAAAAGGAATACATTGTACACAGCAGCAGCAAAAAATAAGCTTAAGAAGGTAAAGTGTGATTGGCCGGGCCCCGATTAGCCATGCTAGAGTACTGGGAAGAGAGGTTCGAGTAAGCGGCGAGCATCATCTCATTCCCAATTTCCTCAGGGTGATGACATACTGGAATAAGGCATGTACCTAACAATTCTTCAGCTGCTACAAAATCAAATAAACAAAAGTGGGTAACATTTGCTATTGAAGCCAATCTTTCCCATAGGTTATATGTCATTCGGGCCCGTAATGGAGAAAGCGCTCCCGAGTCAACCCCTGCAGGAAATAGCAAGCACAAAAGGCATACAATCAATAGAGAATTAGCAGTAATTTGGGCGAAAATTGCCACAAACAAAGTCTCAGGAGTCTCTGGCTGTTGGTTTGCTGCCAGTCTTCGTTGAGCCGCGGCGATCAATGCTTTTACTGCTCCCCATGTCACGGGCTGGCTTGGGATGCTACGTCTCCTCCGTTTCCGTCCCGCCGTTGTCAACCCAGGAGGCACCGCGTTCTCCTCCAAGGTCAGCTGAAACTCCGGTATGGGGTTCGACAGCCCCAGGTGCCACGCGATGCTGTTTCAGTGCCGGTCGCACACACCGGGCCGGAACCCACAACGGTCCTGCAGGGAGAAACACAGCAGCATATCCCCGACCACAAGTAATTAAAGGCACTGGGCCCAACCATTGCGGATCGGGCAGCTGATGGTAATAGACACGCGGTCTTTCCATTTGTGAGAATGCCTATCCGCGGGGGTCTGCTGATCTGCGTTCAGCGTTAAATTATTTAAAGTAAACAAAAGGATATGCAGTTGTTGCTGAATGTCTCCTAAGATTCGGAGACGCAGCTCCCCTTGTTTTAATTGTTTGTCAAGCAAGATTTTTAGCATGCGATTTGCACGTTCAACAATAGCTTGGCCTGTGGAATTATAAGGGATCCCGTGTTTGAGACGGACGTCCCATTGGGCACAAAAGATGAAAAGTGCTGTGGAGCAATAGGCTGGGGCATTATCCATTTTTATCTGGCTCGGGTGACCCATAATAGCAAAACAGGCTAGCAAATGGTGAATAACTTTGGGAGTGGCTTCCCCACGCTGTGGGGTCGCCCAGAGGAATCCCGAATAGGTATCAATGAAAACATGTAAAAACGAATAGGGGTGGAATTGTGGCACGTGAGTGACATCCATTTGCCACAGCTGATTTGCTGCGGTACCTCTGGGGTTAACGGCATAAGAAAAGGTAGGGGCAGCAGCGGCACAGTGGGGGCAGGAACCAACAATGGAACGTGCATGATCAGCAGGAATATGAAACTGTCGGGCCAAGACAGAGGCAGACTGATGAAAAAAGGAATGGCTTTCAATGGGGTCAGAAAAAAGGGAATTTACCTGACCACGTAACGCGCGATCGGCGCGCGCATTGCCTTCAATGAGTAGCCCAGGCAGATGGGTATGACTGCAAATATGAGCAACAAAATAAGGGGAATTACGAGTGGTGATGAGATACTGTAAGGACAGAAACAGGTGAAGGAGGTCCGCATCGACTTGAGGGGTAATGAGGGCAAGGGGTAAATAATCAATTACCTGATAAACATAATGCGTGTCCACAATCAAATTAAAGGGACAATCAGCAAAAAGTTGAAAGGCCAAAATAACAGCAGCTAGTTCCAAGGACTAGTAATGCTCTCCAAGCGCTGTGCATGCAAATATTGTTGTACAAGTGAATGAAGCGCTTTCAGCTTTTCTAGAGGGAGGGGCCACTAGTCAATCCATACGGGCTCCAAGGATTGCCATACCAATGGTAATGCGGATGGCAAGGTGGGTGAGGGAGGATTTTGGGCCATTATATATTAATATCGAGGGTGGTGTCCAGCTTTGTAAGTAAATCATGGCCCCAAATATTGAGGTGGACAGGGAGTACAAAAGGGCGGATTGTAGCAAGGGCACAGCCTCCTGGTTTAGAGACCGTGACCCAAGACAAACTTTGGCGCCCGGGTTTGCTACCCCCGATCCCCCACAACTCTTTAGAAGGAACTGTTGGCCAACCGACCGGCCACTCCGGATCACGAATCACCGTAACGTCAACTCCAGTGTCCACCAACCCTGTAAAAGGAACATTATTTAAGAGAAGTGTTAACTGAGGTTTTGAGGGGCAGACCGACATTGTCAGAGCAACAAGTGGAGAGGACGTATTGTGAGACGGCGACTGAGACAGCGTCGATCCAAAGCCGTTCCCGCCCCGGGTTCGATCCTCTGCGGCTGGCACCTGATAGGGGACTAAAATCAATTGTGCAATTGACCATCCACGCGGGAGCAACTGTGGAAGATGGGTCCATACCTGAACCTTAATAACGCCGGTGTAATCGGCGTCAATGACTCCTGGGATGACAAAAAAACCCTGTTTCCCAGCGTGTGAGCAAGGGAGAACCAGACCCACAAATCCGGCAGGGAGAGGTCCCGTCACCTGTGTAGGTATGGCGCAAACCTCCCCTGGCAACTGAAAATCAGCGTCCTCCTGCATAATCAAATCAAGCCCTGCAATTCCGGCAGTCGCTGCACTCATGGAATCTATGGATTGTAAGGCAGAGGAACAGTTGTCTGAGTGGGAAACACCCCCGTTTGGCCCTGGGTTCGGGGGGGACCCGTCGTGCGGTTTCCCGACCCGCTACGACACTGATTAGCCCAGTGATAGCCCTTCCGACACTTGGGGCACTTCTTTGAGGGGCAGGCGGGCGCCGTCGATGAGCGGCACTCCCGCTGAAAGTGACCCTCCTTACCACAGCGGTAACAACGCTTCCCCTCCTTCCCGCTTTTCCGCAGGGCGGCGGCCAGAACTCCAGCTTTATGTGCTTGGGTTCCGATGTTTTGGCACGCCCGCAGCATGTCCGACAGCTCTAAAATTCCAAAGGCTTGTGCCGCCTGGAGAGCACAGCGGCAATCCTCGTTTGCATTTTCAACCGCCATTTTTAGCAGGATCTCCTGAGCTGCCGCAGGGTTATCCACCTGTCGGAGGATAGCCTCCTGCAATCTGTTGGTAAAATCCATAAAGGACTCTGATGCACCCTGACGGATACTGGCAAAGCTTTTGGTAGGCTTGCCTGAATCCGGGACCTTCCGGAAAGCATGCTGGGCGCAGGTGGAAATAATGGGGAAGACGGCCTGAGGGAGTTGAGACTGCAGCTGAACGGTAGCAAACTGGCCCTCCCCTGCCAACTGCTCATAAATGATACCTTGCTCTCTATATACCTGGGCTTGGCGTTCCGCCATCTGCCGATGCTCACTAAGCCAAATAACATACTGACTGGGTGTCAGCATCATGCGCAACAGCGCCTTCCAATCTTCAGGGATCAGGGAGTACCCAGTACCTAGCCCTTCAATGAGACCACGCACATACGTGCTAGTCAGGCCGAACTCGCGAATTGCTTTCTTTACCTCTCTGATCACCGAGTAAGGCAAACTGACCCAGTCTGCAACCTGGTTGCCCTGGCCATCATCCTGCCAGGTCACAGGACAAACTGAGACCAGATCAGCCAGCTCCTCTGCTGTAAGATCTGAGCGAGTCTTCGCTGCGTGAACCATTTGTTGCACCAGCGAAAGCCTCTGAGCAGACGCAGACGACCCCCCGGGGGGCCCCGGAGCATGGGGCCCCACGGGCGGAGGGCGATCACACACCGGCTCCGGTGGGGAAGGCCAGGGAGGCAGTGGTAATAGAGGCACTGGGGGCGAAGCAGGGGGAGGGATGGTTGCAGGAGCGGACGGGGGTGGCGGGATCGGCAGCCCCTCTGTTGGCGCGGGAGAGGGTCTTTCTGAGGTGACACACCGTGTTGCATCGGTAGGAGGTGGGGTGGCTGCAGGAGCGGACGGGCATGGCGAGATCACCAGCCTCGCGAGGGAGGGCCTGTCCGGGGCGACACGCTGTATCGCGTCGCGGCAGAGGTGCCAGGCATGTAAAGCCTGCACGGACGCCCGAGGCTCTTTGTGCAATGTCTGGCCCAACCGCTCCCAGTCCGCTAGCTTAAGGGTTCCGGCTTCAGGGTACCATGGGCATTGGGCACTCACCTCCTGTAGCAGGAGAGTGAGTTCTCGAGTGGGGCAGTCATGCTGAGCCTTATGCAGCAAATACTGTAGCTCATTGCGGTGTTGCACTTGCAAAGCAGAGAGGGAGCTTCCCATACTTACCACAACGAAAAATACTCACCGAGTATTATAAAAATACTCACGGAGTGGATGAGTGACGCGTCTGAAACCCTTGCTGGGCGAGGTGAGTGCTGAGGGCCCCACGTTTGGGCGCCAGTTGTGGCGGTTCAATGACAAGACAGAACACAGCTTTTAGCAAGCAAGCAGGCTGGTCTGCTAACCGACTTCTGCCTGTCAGCTTTCCACCTTCCCCTTTATTCTCTCTCTCCCCCCGCGCATTACATTCTCCAACAGATAAAAGGAATACACTGGCTTTGTTTAACATTCTTATTTACCAATTTCTATCTACCGCATTCCTTGCTCTCGGGCCTTGAGCCCAGTCCTGAGAGGCTTCCCACAATACATGTCATCTTGGCAAGATTCCAAGGTTGATGCCCTTGAAAGGAGCTGTGTGTGCACAAGTCCAGCACAACACTCTGGGTGTGCCCTGAATGTTGCCAACCGCATAAACCTTGTATGAATCCTACATCTCTCTCTCTCTCTCTCTGTTCTCCTAGAAGTGCAGTTGAGGTCAAAAGAAGGGTCATATCTTTTTTTGGACATTGCATTGTCAGATTTCATGATGATGGTCTAAAAACAATGGGCCAGGTTCTGAGAAAATTAACTGGGTAGCTCTGTTTACCAATTCAGTGCACTTGCTCAGCAGTTTCTCCTGGCAGGACTCCTTAAAGCAATTTAAAATTGCCCCCAGAAGAAAATCCTAACAGAGAGTGATGGCTACAGTATCATCACCCTCTTTTATTGTGAATCTGCATCAGGGCACAAAGGTCGTCTCTAACACCAGGGGAGATCTGATGTGCTAGATTTCATGCATCAGGCTCTTACTCTGCAACATTTACAGCAGTGGTTCCCAAACTAGGGGTGCCGCTTGTTCAGGGAAAGCCCCTAGTGCGCCGGGCAGGTTTGTTTACCTGCTGCGTCCGCAGGTTCGGCCGATCACGGCTCCCACTGGCCGTGGTTTGCCACTCCAGGCCAATGGGGGCTGCAGGAAGGGCGGCCAGCATGTCCCTCAGCCCGGGCCGCTTTCTGCAGCCCACATTGGCCATTGGGAGTCGCGATCGGCCAAACTTGCTGATGTGGCAGGTAAACAAACCGGCCTGGCCCTCCAGGGGCTTTCCCTGAGCAACTAGTGCCCCTAGTTTGGGAACCACTGATTTACAGCAATACATTACATTGACCATCCGGAGGCATGGTTGCCCGCAGCTTCCAGTGGCCACAGTTTGCCGTTCCCAGCCAATGGGAGCTGCGGAAAGCAGCGCGGGGTCTCTGTACAATTTGCTACAATGTATAAATACAGAAAACAGAATAAAACATAATTGCTGCCCTAGGAAATTTATAATCTCCAGCAAAAACATAGGGATGTATATGATTATGGTACGGTGAGTAGAGTTGTGCAAATAACTGATTTTTTTGGTTGAGTGGCTGAGTTAAAAAAAAAAAGGTTCAACAAAACATTTTATTTGACCCAAAACAACATATTTCATTTCACTTTTGAAATATTTACCATTGGAAACTTATTTTAATTAAATTGAAGTGAAATTTGAGTCATTTCCAGTCCAAGTAAAAATGTTTAATTTTTGAAGATTTCTAAATGGAATGTTGTGACTTTTTTTGATTTTTTTCCCTTTGTTTGACCAAAACAATTTGATAAATTTGATGAATTTACAAAATACCTGACCCAAATCGGCCTTTTTTTGTTATTCACTCTACATATTTTCACTCACCGTTAGATCTGGGCAAAAAATTTCAGACAATGTCAGAAGAATAAACTGGATGTTCATGTTATTGGGAAAGTAATGTCACTCGGTGTAGGTATTATAGCAGAAAATAGTGTCAAAAGGGAGCTGTCACACAGACAGCCAAATGTCTGCATCATGTACTAGAGACAGAGAATATAACTGTCATATTTTCAGACCTTTACTTCAAAAGGTTGGATTAGAAATGGGGTTCTTACAAGTTAATGGATTGCTCTGTCAACCAAGCTGTCTGGTTTAAATGGGTTTTTGAACTTGTGCGGATTAAGCAAAGTTGCTATTTGACCTATGGCAAGATAAGTGGTTTTTAGAAGATTTAACTACAATCATATATAACTTACTTATGTAAATTAAGTCCTATTTCATCTTCTCTGGGAATTATTAACCAGATAAGAATGATGTTTTATAATTGGCAGTTTAAAAGTCAATATATGTAGGCATGAGACACTGCTCTTGTCTGAAGATGGAATTTCAAGCCAAGCAATGACACATTCTGTAACAGGATGTGCTGTCAGAGTGGAGCAAAGGGGACAGAGCTGGAGCCAGTATATGGCTATTATAGTGATGAATCTTACATTTTCCTTTTGTCTCTTCATTCTAATCTAGTCCTACAAATTAAGTTTGTTTTCTGTTGTTGTTGTTGAAAGTATGTTTCAGTCAAATTGTATTGTCTAGAGTAATTTAAAGTGTTTTGTTAATGTTATTGTAGAATTGTTGTAAATTCTAAATTCACCGGCAGTGTTCACTGCTGCTATTGGTACACTGTCTTGTTCACCATAACACTTGCACCTACATTAAGTGCTCAGATTGAGTTACTTTTTGGTGCTCTTCATAGTGCACCTCTACTTCATAAAGTGGACCTTGCAGGCACTTAAATGGTCAAGAAAGTTGGAGATTTATAACTCTGTATTACCAAATTTTATTTAGGAATAAATTCATGAAAGAATTGAGGTCGATCATCATTTTAATTACTTCAGGTAAAATTTGGCTTTCAGTATTGTAAATTGATCTAGACCAGCTGCTTTTCTTCAAAAAGGGAACAACTTAATGTTTCAAGTCAAATTAAAAAGGTTTATTTTCTCAAGGCCTTTCTGTTTTAAACTATTTATCTAAAAGGTCAACACAGACAAAACTAACAATGGTACCTCTGTGCCTGGTGTTGCATTTTCCTGGGCAAAGAAATTGGTTCTAAAAATAATGTTCTTCATCTTTTTCTCTCTCTCAGCACACTGTCCTACTGGCAAGCAGAAATAAAACAGAGAATATCACTTCAGAAACCAAAGAACATTGTGAGGGACTTTGTGAAATAATTCGTTCTGAGATTTCTTTGCCTTTTCATAAATGACAGTCAGAGAGAACAAAATAATATGGATCTATCATTATATCAGATTCTTTTAAATTTGTAATGTATTACTTTTATGTTACTATTGAGAGTATTATTTTAAATCAGTTATTTAATTAAATAGGTGTCCCTAATGAAAAATAATGGCATTTAAGAAGACAATTAGTACATTTCAAATGGCCATTGATTTGTAAATCCATATTTATTGAGGTTTAACAACTATTTGATGAGTTAATTATTTGTTCCACACTCTATTAAATTTCAACATGAATGCTTTGCTACTACCCTCTCTGAATTTTTTAATATATAACATCCTGTCAATTCTAAATCCTATTAAAGAATTACAATAATTATAATTATATTGTCAGAGTCAGCCATGGACTTTGATACAGTACTGATATCAGCATAAGGATGCTGGGAAGTTCTGCTTACTAAGTGGAATCAGCTGTCAAAAGAATTTTTGTTTAATTGAAACTGGGTGAAACTAAAATGTCCTCCAGAGGCTAATGAGAGAATTGTCTCTTCCTGAGCCAGATTAACACTTTGGTTCACAGCACTGGGTTCATAAGATGCCAGGAAATTTCAAGTTCCTTGAACATGAGGTAGGAAGGGGGATGCAGGATTACCACAGGCATTTTCTTTTAAAGAAGGATGGTGGGAGGGGCCCAGGCCTTCAGAGTCTGTGAAGTCTTCATATTTATGTCCTGTGTAGGCCTAGGCACACTTCTAGTGCTTAAAAGTAATAATGAGAGTGCCACCTATTGAAAGGGTAACAGTATCATCATTTTCCTTGAAGATGTTCTATCTCTATATTATCAAGTACCAATCCCAACTAGTTTGAGATATGAGAAAATCACCATCCAAGGTGATTTGGCCATTTTTTGTACTACAAAAAATCTTGGATATTTGTTCACAAACAGAAGAAAATATAATTATTAAACTGCACTTCAAGTGCAGATCTGTACTGTCCAGAAGACATTTCAATTGGACAAGCAATGACAGAGAAAGGGTAGCTAGTGTTACACTTATATGCACAGATTTCCTGTGGGTGCCTCAGAGACCTCACTTACTCAAATCAAACTGCAGTAATAATTTGCTGGCATTTCAACATGCCAAAAGGATATATTGTTGTTAACTCATGATTTAAAACTGAAGGGGTAGAACTTCTGAGAGCCTGCAGTTTTTATGTAATAGGAGGCTATTAATCAGTCCAATGGTTAGAACATCAAAGGGTTTTGCTTCACTATGAAGATACCCTGATTTTGTAATAATTGCCAATGAAAGGCCCTCTCTATGGAAGACTGCACAAGTTATTTTAATAGTCACTCTTGTATAAATAGAAGCATTTGCCCTTTCAACTGACCTGTTTAATGTGCCAGTACAGTTGTACAATCCTGGTATGTATTGAGTAAACAGGTTGCAAAATCTGGACAAATAAATGTGCTTGAAGTTTCTTATTACGTAGTCCACCAAGTCTTTTGTGAAATGAGTGATCAGTTCTCAGTGGAAAGTTTTGCTTTTTATTTTACGACTAAGTTTTTTGTTTGTTCTGTACTGAGTTCTGAAATATAAGAATTGTGCCATGAAGATAGCAAGATACAACAGGGTTAAATCCCACGGCTTCAGCAATTACTTCAGCTGTGCACTCCCTTTTGTTTCTATAATTTACAACCTTAATCGCCAGTAAATAATTCAGTAAAAAGGCAGTGCACTCACTCTTTTGGCTTATTAACCTTGGCAATGTATCCTCTTGTACAATGGCATATTTTTTGTTTCCTTCTCCACAAAGGAAGTTACACTGTAGCTTTTTTTTTCATTTTGATTCTGGTACTCGACAAGTGAAGGTGTCTGTCTGCTTGCACAATATGTAAGCAATATGGACTGTAGCCAGGAAGAGACACCAATATGCCTAGACCTGTACAGTTGTACATATCAACTTCGTAAGTTAAAAAAACCCTCAGATGTTGAGGGTTAGGGGCAGGGCTGCATTAACACAGCGGGCCTGAGGCAGGGAGGGAAGGAGGCTCCATGCATTACCCCAGCATGTCCCTGCAGCTCCCATTGGCCAGAACTGGCCAATGGGAGCTGTGTGGGCGGCGCTTGCAGGCGCGGGCAGTGCATGGAGACACGCTGTCCCCCTCCCTCCCTCCAGGGGCATGCCAGCAGAGATGTGCCAGCAGCCATCCGCTTCCGGGAGTGGCATGGGGCCACGGCATGCAGGCAGCCTTCCTGAACCCTGCTGTGCCGCCGGCCAGGAGCCACCTATGGTAAGCGCCTCCAATTCGGAGCCTGCCCCTCGCACCTCTTTCTGCACCACAACCCCCTACCCCAGGTCAGAATCCCCTTCTGCACCCAAACTCCCTCCCAAACCACACTCCCTCCTGCAACCCAACCCTCCGCCCCAGGTCAGAATCCCCTCCTGCACCAAACTCCCTTCCAGAACCCGCACTCCTCACCCTCTCCTGCACTCCAACACTCTGCCTCAGCCTGGAGCCCCCTCCTACACCCAAACTCCCTCCCAGAAAGAAACTAATATAACAGCTGTTCTAAGGTAAGAAGTAGGCTATTTTGAATTAACTTAACTCTATTCTACACGTTTTAAGACTGAAATGTAACTTATCAAACAAAGCATAAATTAACTATAACCTGACATACTACCTATCCATCTGTAATAAAGAGTTTCATTTTTATCAATGATCAAGGAACTAGAATGCCTCAATCCTACCTGCTGGTGTTTGTACTGCTTTACTACTTTATGTACTGTCATAACCAATATACAGACAAATAACTTTACAAATTTCTGATTAGAGAAATAACATGTTGAAGGCAATCAGTCCCCACTCCCCATTAAGGATTCTCCATATCATACACCTAATGCTCAGCATATTGGAGGGTGAGGCCTATCATTCCATGTAACAGACAATTCTTCAAGTGTCATTAGACATAGAGCTGGGATAGCTCCTTTGTATGCTGCTTGGATCATGCAATTCGAGCACATACAAGAGAAGAGAAAGTCAGTGCGCTGACAAGGCATCCAACTTAACACTGGAGAAATAGATGTGTGGTATCAATCATAAACCCAATATTTTCTATGCTTTAGCAAAGGAAGTTGGTGGATTGGCATCTCTATGGGTTCAGAGTCAAGCTATGTCAGTGACTTGTTTAAGATGTGCAACCTTAGTGCTGCAGTTCTTGGTTGGCTGGTTGGTTTTAAAATTTGAATTCTAACATTCTTGAAAGGTAACAAGAGCTCAAATCACAGATCTGTGCTTGCAACCTTAACTTCACCTTAATGAAGATGTTTGTTTTGGAATATGACTTTTCTCCTTGTACAGTTCTTCTGGGAGTAAGAACATAGTGTCAGTTAATCAGAGCTCCTTCAGACTGTGACATCTCTCCCAGAAATATGGCTCCCTACCAGTAGGCTCATGGGTACTCAAATCTTTGATATACATCTTTGTAGGTACCATACATAAATCTTCACAGGAGTACCAATGGCAGCTCTAGTAATTATGGAAGAACATCTAAGTAGAAAATATTTCTTTGCCTATGTAAGAGTTAAGAAGATAAGACATTTTTGCCTTACATTAGTTATACCCTTTTTAGAAGGGCTTCATCCTGGTTTCTTGCAGTATACGTATATATTTCCTTTCTCTGTGGTGTTCACCAATGAGTTGATATCATTGCATTTAAACACCAGTCTAAATTATTGTACTTTTATAATTGCTTTCTTCTGTTTTCCTCATTGGTGGCCCTTTTGATACCTATTTAATAACTAACTCATTGTTGGGGGCCTGGGGAAAGTTTAATCTGAAGTATGAGAGACAGTGTACAGGGAAAAAAAATCCATGTAAGCAATTGTTATGAAAAGGCTTGGGTCATAGACATAATTCTCATGCTTCAGATACCTATTTTTCAGGAAGCAGTTGCTTGTTGTCTAAAACTTCTGGCCACAGTGTGGTCACCAAAGAGTATGTAGGTGAGCTAAGTGCTAGAGATCCCAACTGGTTCTCTAACTCCCCTGTCAAGCTTTATGGTATGATGTCTACTTCTGACATCTCATTTACAAACACTGGATACACAAGTGAGTGTCTCTGCTCTTGCTGCCCTTGAAGACTAGAAGTAGTATCCCCCACCCATACACACCCAGGGGGTTGGAGTATTGTCACCCAACAATCCTTGACAATAGTGAAGAGGCAGCATCCATAAGAACATAAGAAGATAAGAATGGCCATACTGAGTCAGACCAAAGGTCCATCCAGCCCAGTATCCTGTCTGCCGACAGTGGCCAATGCCAGGTGCCCCAGAGGGAGTGAACCTAACAGGTAATGATCTAGTGATCTCTCTCCTGCCATCCGTCTCCACCCTCTGACAAACAGAGGCTAGGGACACCATTCTTTACCCATCCTGTCTAATAGCCATTAATGGACTTAAACTTCATGAATTTATCCAGTTCTCTTTTAAACCCTGTTATAGTCCTAGCCTTCATAACCTCAGACAAGGAGTCCCACAGATTGACTATGTGCTGAGTGAAGAAGAACTTCTTTTTATTTGTTTTAAACCTTCTACCCATTAATTTCATTTGGTGGCCCCTAGTTCTTATATTATGGGAACAAGTAAATAACTTTTCCTTATTCACTTTCTCCACACCACTCGTGATTTTATATACCTCTATCATATCCTCCCTTAGTCTCCTCTTTTCCAAGCTGAAAAGTCCTAGCCTCTTTAATTTCTCCTCATATTGGACCCGTTCCAAACCCCTAATCATTTTAGTTGCCCTTTTCTGAACCTTTTCTAATGCCAGTATATCATTTTTGAGATGCGGGGACCACATCTGTATGCAATATTCAAGATGTGGGTGTCCCATGGATTTATAGAAGGGCAATAAGATATTCTCCATCTTATTCCCTATCCCTTTTGTTAGGGGGCTTATTCCTTCACCCACTTACTTCCCTGGTCCTTCTCGCATGAACAGAGAGCAACAATACCCGAAGTCCAAAGGTGCAAACAATTCAATGTTTATTGGGGTGAACTTCCAGCAAGCATGATTCCAGTTTCCTTCCTTAGTATCCTCCTTCCCAGCTCTGACACTACAGAGCCTTACACCTGTGTCCCTGTTCCCATTCCTGCCCTTAGCAAAACATTATTCCAATTTCCTTACCCCCATTCCCTGTTCCCATTTCCCCCACCCACATACCCACCCCCTCACTTCCTGATTGACTGCAGACTATATAGTAAAACTTGAGTTCGGCTTAGCTATACCTTAACCAATCATTTTCCTGAAATTTAACTAACCAATCCTAACATATTGTAACATGATTATGTAACCAATTATATCGCACCACCTTAATTAGTTTACACCCAGCAAAATTAATTATACAGCAGACAGGAACAATCACAGAACCAGACAGAGATTATACAGACAAACAATAGCAAAGTGGGAACTATAATGACAAAACAATACAGAAGTGAGGATTTCACATCCCAGTATTGATAAGTGAGTTCTTGCCAGACAGGATGCTATCAAACCAAGTTTCCTTTTACATCTTCTAGGCACTTCCCTTTCTCTGGAGGTGATAGGCACTATCAGGACAGGATTGTATTCCTAACAGCCCAATAGCACCTTCTTTCAATGTGACTAGTTTGGAATGTGAGGATGTGACCGGTCGCTTCCCAGCTTATGGCTGCCTCTGTTGCTTAGCCAAAGGCCTTAATCTAAGAACAGGGCCTCAGACTGTCACAGTAAGAGAAGGACCTTACACTGGCAGACAGTGATTTTGATTCTTTCTTTTATACCTCTAACTAGCCAATAATAAGAATACACCTAAATTCTTAAAGTACAGGCCTGAATATCTATATCCTAACACCTCTGTTAATGATTCCTAACATCCTGTTTTCTTTTTTGACTGCCGCTGCACACTCCGTGGATGTCTTCAGAGAACTGTCCACGATGACTCGAAGATCTTTCTGCTGAATAGTTGTAGCTAAATTAGCCCCCATTATATTGTATGTATAATTGGGGTTATTTTTTCCACTGTGAATTACTTTACATTTATCCACATTAAATTTCATTTGCCGTTTTGTTGCCCAATCACTTAGTTTTGTGAGGTCTTTTTGAAGCTCTTCACAGTCTGCTTTGGTCTTAACTATCTTGAGCCGTTTAGTGTCATCTGCAAACTGTGCCACCTCGCTTTCTCCAGATCATTTATGAATAGATTGAATAGGATTGGTCCTAGGACTGACCCTTGGGGAACACCACTAGTTACCCCTCTCAATTCTGAAAATTTACCATTTATTCTTACCCTTTGTTCCCTGTCTTTTAACCAGTTCTCAGTCCATGAAAGGATCTTCCCTCTTATCCCATGACAATTTAATTTACTTAAGAGCCTTTGGTGAGGGACCTTGTCAAAGGCTTTCTGGAAATCTAAATACACTCTGTCCACTGGATCCCCCTTGTCCACACGTTTGTTGACCCCCTCAAAGAACTCTAATAGATTAGGAAAACATGATCTTCCTTTAGAAAACCATGTTGACCTTTGCGCAACAATTTATGTTCTTCTACGTGTCTGACAATTTTATTCTTTACTATTGTTTCAACTAATTTGCCCGGTACTGACGTTAGACTTACCGGTCTGTAATTGCCAGGATAACTTCTAGAGCCCTTCTTAAATCTTGGTGTTACATTAGCTATCTTCCAGTCATTGGGTACAGAAGCTGATTTAAAGGACAGGTTACAAACCATAGTTAATAGTTCCGCAATTTCACATTTGAATTCTTTCAGAACTCTTGGGTGAATGCCATCTGATCCCGGTGACTTGTTACTGCTCAGTTTCTCAATTAATGCCAAAACCTCCTCTAGTGTCACTTCAATCTGTGACAATTCCTCAGATTTGTCACCTACAAAAGACAGCTCAGGTTTTGGAATTACTCTAATATCCTCATCCGTGAAGACTGAAGCAAAGATTTCATTTAGTTTCTCCACAATGACTTTATCGTCTTTAAGTGCTCCTTTTGTATCTCGATCGTCCAGGGGCCCCACTGGTTGTTTAGCAGGCTTCCTGCTTCTTAAAAAACTTAAAAAACATTTTGTTATTACCTTTGGAGTTTTTGGCTACCTGTTCTTCAAACTCCTTTTTGGCTTTTCTTATTACATTTTTACATTTAATTTGGTTGTGTTTATGCTCCTTTCTATTTACCTCACTAGGATTTGACTTCCACTTTTTAAAAGATGCCTTTTTATCTCTCACTGCTTCTTTTATATGGTTGTTAAGCCACGGTGGCTCTTTTTTAGTTCTTTTACTGTGTTTTTTAATTTGGGGTATACATTTAAGTTGAGCCTCTATTATGATGTCTTTGAAAAGTGTCCATGCAGCTTGTAGGGATTTCACTCTAGTCACTGTACCTTTTAATTTCTGTTTAACTAACCTCCTCATTTTTGCTTAGTTCCCCTTTCTGAAATTAAATGCCACAGTGTTGGGTTGTTGAGGTGTTCTTCCCACCACAGGAATGTTAAATGTTATTATATTATGGTCACTATTTCCAAGTGGTCCTGTTATAGTTACTTCTTGGAACAGATCCTGCGCTCCACTCAGGACTAGATTGAGAGTTGCCTCTCCCCTTGTGGGTTCCTGTACCAGCTGCTCCAAGAAGCAGTCATTTAAAGTATTGAGAAATTTTGTCTCTGCATTTCATCCTGAGGTGACATGTACCCAGTCAGTATGGGGATAATTGAAATCCCCCACTACTATTGAGTTTTTTACTTTGATAGTCTCTCTAATCTCCCTTAGCATTTCATCATCACTATCACTGTCCTGGTCAGGTGGTCGATAATAGATCCCTACTGTTATATTCTTATTAGAGCATGGAATTACTGTCCATAGAGATTCTATGGAACATGTAGATTCATTTAAGATTTTTATTTCATTTGATTCTACATTCTACATCCAGCTTCATAAACGGGCGGTGAGTTGGGCCTGTGGCTCAGGAAGAGAGCAATGGTAAATTCGAACAGTGTCCCCAGAAGTGAGGGGGAATTAATAGTGGAGCAGAGAAAGGGAGGGTGACACCAAACTGCATTGGCCAAGTCTGCTACAGCTCATATGCCTGGGATAATTTTTCATGGGTTTGACTAGAACTTGAACCTGCCCTGATTAGGCTGGTCTATTTGAATAGCTTTAGTCAGCACTGAATGAATGTCCCATACAGGGCTAGTCAGAAACGTTTTGTCAACATGATTTTTCCACTTAAAGAGGGCCTTTTTTGAACAACTTTAACTTTCCACAGGAAAATTTCAGGTTTGCTGAAAAACTTCATTTTTTTTTCCATTGGCAAAATCAAAATGAGGGACCCCTGGTGACGGCTTGGAAGGCTCTTGTCAATTTCACATTCTGACAGAAAGTGAAATTGAGAAGTTTTCCAACTATATTTCTCTAACAGGAATACATATCTATTGATTTTAATTAGATGTGATGACATTTCCAAAGCTTTAAAGTTAAGGTTTAAAGAGGATGATGTCCTCCCTATACCGAATCATTCACTAAAATACTCTTTTTTTATTTTTTTTTCTATTTTAAGCAAGTGACACCATATCACATTTATTTAAAGATCACTCAGAGCTGAACTTGGTAAAGCTAATGCGAAAAATGACCTTGCTCCAAGAGGTCTGTGTGAAGATATTCTGCAGTTCTCAATGGGACCGAGAAAGAGGCAGAAGTTTCCTATCAGGTGCTTCCATACACAAAACATGCATTACCCATGCTAATGAACTTTCAGCATGTCACAGGTCACATTCCATCTTTTTGCCACATTTGTATTTGTAACTGATGTGGCTGGCAACTTTTTCTTCAGTATACTAATCTCTAATATGGCGGTACGCTTGAAAGGGGCCTGCCTATTCATTCTGATGGCATTAGGTTTGCTAACTTCTGAGAAATCCTTCATTCTTGTCAAAAGAAACATTGAGCCCACTGGGCAGGGGATTATGTTGGTACTCATATGCTATGTGGCAATGAGATCATTTTAATATGAAGCAGGCAGTTTTCTCTCTGCTTTTCCTTTCCTTTGTTCTCAGTTTATTTCCTTTCCTCTTTTAGCCAATGCTTTAGTTTGCCTATTTAGGAAAACCATGTAGAGGGAAATATTCATGAAGTTGAAAAATAAGACTCTCATCACTTATTTTTTAAAGTGTGTGGAGTGTTTGTGAAAGGTGTCCTATTGACTCATTGGGTTGTTTCTTGTTGTTATAATTCCCAGGGCACTGGCCTGCATGTGAGAACTGCCGTATTTTAAAAGTCAATGCATTTGGCTGTTTATGTAGCCATCCCCTCTTTTGCAAATGTAAAGCACCGTGGGCTTGTTTTAACTGCACTATTTAACTTAAGATCCTCCACTTCAGGTAGCGGAGCGCAAATGAGAGCATCTGCCCTGCAAATGGTAACTTGAACCATATGCAAGTTACTGCATGAACATTTGTCACAACATTGACTTGAGTGAGGTGCTTGCCTGCTCCGGGCATATCCCTTGGTCTTATTACTGCAGGAGTCTGAGCCACACCTTTGGGGAAACTACACCATGCTGAAGCTTCTTTTCAGCTGGAACTGTATTCCCTTCTAATGAGAAGGATGTCAAGGGGGTTTCTGCGTTACTGTTATTTTGGGAAGCCTAGACTACCCTCTACTGTCGTGGCTCATGAAGCCGTGCCCTGACACTAGAAACCCTGGCAGAAGAAGGTTCATTTGCACCCTGACCAATGCAGGATGACGATGGAATGTGCATTTGCTGATTGCAACTTTTATCTTAGGGGCACAAACTCTCCTCCACCTCTGAAACTCTGTGCTCTGTACCTGCTGGATTCCAGGGTTCCTGCCCATCCAAAGAATGGCAGGTGTTTTACATTGGTTACTTTAAAAAAAGACCCCGAAAACATGGTTTGGGGTGTCAGGGGGCATGCCTAGCACAGCAGAACAGTGCTAGCAATGCTTTTAACAGTATAACGTGGCACTTGGAACTTGGTTCTGTATTTTTGAGAGACTTCTCAACTGCTCTGGATTTTATGCCACCACAGGCTATTCAATGGGCTTATTTCCTGAGCCAGGATTATTTTTAAAAGTTCAGACTGCCTCTGAAAATGCTGAAATGCCAGTGCTAGTGTAAGAAAATCACCCTCCACCATGAATATACCCCACTACAATAATAGATTGGTCCCACACAGTAAATGACAGCCTTCTTATGTTGTCATATCCCCCTTAGTCATATATCACAGAATATCAGAGTTGGAAGGGACCTCAGGAGGTCATCTAGTCCAACCCCCTTGTCAAAGCAGGGCCAATCCCCAATTTTTGCCCCAGATCCCTAAATGGCCCTCTCAAGGATTGAACTCACAACCCTCACAACCATTAGCAGGCCAATGCTCAAACCACTGAGCTATCCCTCCCCCTAATCATACAACAATAGTGCCTGGCTGAAGAGATGCTGATTTAGCTGCTGCTTCCTCCCTGTCCTATTTCTTCATCTGCTACCCGAAAAGGTCCTGGTTGAGCTCAAAGGGGCTGTGGGCCCAAGTGGTGAGTGCTGGCTCTGCTTCAGCCAAGATCACTGCAGCCAGCACTAGCCCCAGTTCTGGGGTGCCCTCGTGGTCTTCCATGATCAGTTCCCAGGGGCTCTTAAGCTATCCAGAATGTAGATGGGCTCCCAACTTAGGATGCTGCAGAGCACCAGGTCAAAATGCTCATAATGCAGAGCGCTCTTAGGGATTTCACCAGACTTGGAGTTGTGTCTCTCTGCCTGGCAGGAGAATTTTCAGGGATATTATCATCTCCAGTACTGCTGGCCAGTCCAGTGGATCCCTTTCTCAAAACATTTACCAGAGATGTCATAAGTTTGTTGATTTGGGGTCCAGGACCCAAATTCCTAAGTCCTGCTGGCATCACAATTGCACAAGCTGTTGAGTGTCACTTTCAGGGCAGCTCGTGGCATTCTGGGAGCATCATCTCCCGCACCACCTGCCCTGGATGCATCTGACTGAACAGGTGTAATAATAGAGTTAGGGTGGATAGTGGAAATGCAGAGTGCCACATGCTGAAGATAGGTCCAGAAGTCAAAATGGTGTATTTATAACTGGCTGGGGATAACTTCTGGTGTGGAGGCAGGAGGAAGACAGATGCAAAAAATACCCCTGCAGGAATTTTGGGAAGGCAATAGGAGACTCCCAGCATTCGGGTGGACTGTACCTGCATCCTCACTCCACTTACTACTCGAGCTTCAACACATACCCCAGCTACTTAGAGATTTGTGTGTGCAAGGCAGTCCAGTTCGGGACATACTTGAGTTACAGCTCAAGCAAATGCTGCAGTGAAGACGAGCCCTGTGTATTGTTATAGGCTGGATTAAACCTAATTGAAACTGCTGGATATAACTGCCACCTGTCATTTAAGACAGTAGAAACAGTTACATTCGTTTATGAAATAACAGCAGTCTCCAAACTGAAACACAAGGTCTTGTCACTGCCCAAAACAAAGACACATCCAAGGCCTCTCAGAGATTTGAACTATGGGGGCAGAGGGGCATCACTGTGTATTTGGAAACTATAAAATCAATGGACTAGAATGAAATGGAGAAGCAATGGATAACATCACAAGAGTCCCTGTTCTTAAACAGTGCCACACCAAAGTGGTTGAGATTATTATCTGGGTTCATTTATAACTCTAGTCACCAAAGACATAGCAATTGGTCATCTTAGTTTATTATAATAAATTATCCACTTTTGCATTTCCACAATATGTTTCCACAATAAATTTGTTGCCCCTCACATTTAAATGGCTGTGCTAAATCCTTGTGCTCCAAGATCCGAATGCCATTAAAATGGTCCTTATGAAATGGGGTTATATATCAAAGATTAAAAATGGGGTTATATATCAAAGATCTTCATAAATGAGGCATTAGAAAGAAAACCTGTAATTTTTGAAGCAGTAAATACATCTTCTGAAATGCAAAGAAATTTAATTTATGTAAACAATTGCTCATGACCTCACTTAACAAAGAGACAGAGTTAATTTAGCTTTCATCTCACTTTAATATGAATGATTTATGAGTCTGTTTCTAATTAGGTGTTGTTATAGTGCAGTATTTTTAACTGAATACTAGTTGCGTGAATCTATAGAGGAAAAAAGTTTCATAGTCATAGCTTCTAAGGCCAGAAGGGACCATTGTGATTATCTAATCTGATCTCCTGAATAAAACAAGTCATATAATGCATTACTTGAGCCACAGAATGTGGCACATTAAGGGTGAAATGTATTGGCCTGCATTGAGGTAACGTGAAGACGGGATTTGGCCCTAAGTGTAATGTATTAAGAGTCATAAATTATTAGGCCCTGCAGAAGGTCCTCAGCTTTTTTGATCCTCTACTTTTTAATGGAGTTTTTCATTACTTTTGTACTTGAGAAGAGTGTGAGATTGATATAAGGCCAATTACAGTACTCCTCATGATAATACAATTTTCTTCTTTCTCAGAGTTGATGCAATCACATATTTAAAATTCTAATAGTGGTCTCACGACCGTTTACATCTCTTCTCTCATTGTCTACCTACCCTACCCTTGTTTTTGCTGTCCTGAAGTGTGTCAGCTCATGGGTTCTATACTTGTTTATTTCTTGCTGCACTATACTTGCTGTTTTGAATTCTCACCTATTTAACTCACTGACTGTGCTTTTTATGGTGATCGCTCTCTCCTATACTCACCTCATCAGTTTAGAGCTATCCTGAGTCTTATCTGCAAAGTCACCAGCTATTGTATGCACCCCTCACTTTGATACCATAAGTTTGAGAAACTCTTGAATGTACTTCTATGACATGTATTTAGTTAGTTAGTGTTGCACCAGTTGGTTATTTGTGGTTGCTACTAACTATTTGAGAAGCTATATCCCAAGTAGTTGAGATTGATGATTACCTTGATACTACATTGATACTACTTTTATCCTTTCGTGTGGCCTCCTTAGATCCTAGATCTCCAGATTCCACACTTCATTTAAGGATCAAGGTTCAGAAATTTAACTCCTTATTTATTGTCTCATCGATAGACTTGCTCCCCCTCTGATTCATAGAACTTATTTTTCTTACCTTCCATTTCTGCTCCCTCCCTTTTTTTTAGCACTGGTGCTTCACACCTATCTTCTCTCTGTTGGTGTGGTACCCATCTGTACTGCAGAATCTGCTGAAGACTATCATTCATTCCTGTCACTCCCCACCTTAAGAGTCCAGTCCAGCTCCCATTTACGTCAATGTAAAAACTCCCACTGAGAGTTGGTCTGGGCTCCCACTTTTCATCTCTCTCCAAATTGCCAAGTCCTTGGCTATAACTCTTTATATTTCACTCCCTCATATTATAAGTTAACTTCATAATGTGGTTTTGGATACAGTTACATTTACATAAACTGTTTCCAAAAGAACTTCAGGGTGCTATACAAAAAATAAAAATTGCTCTGTAATGCAAGGCCTGTGCATGCTGTCCCAAAGAGGATAAACAGGCATTTCCTCTATTTTAGGAGCTGCCAAGAATGTTAGTGTAAGAGCCTTGTAATAGTACTTGTACAGTATGTATTAATCTGCTACGGCAAAAAAGGACAGCAACCAACTCCTATGAAATCAGTGGCAGCTGTGGAGCACTCCATGTGTATGTTGTTCCCAATCTCCCTGTCCACTATTTGTCTGCATTTAGACTGTGAGCTTCTCAGGCCAGGGCCTGGGCATGCTTCTCTGTCTTAAAATCACCTGGTGCATTGTAGATGCTAAAACAAGTGTTAATTTCTTAACTAATATTCATAAATAGTAGCTCAGCCAATTGTAGCTCTGCAATTAGTACAAGAGGCAGATAGGTAGGGTCATGACTGGATGATTTGTGTGAGCAACAGCCAGGGTAGCTCAGGTAAGGAAAAACTGAAAAGTGTTAAATTTTCCCCTTTGCTAAATTCATCTGATATTTTCTATTTGAAAATAACTGATACAAAGTAGATTTGTTATTTTAAAGTCATAATATATCACTACCCTAAGTGAATTCGGACCACACTAGCACTCAAGAACTATCATCTGAATGGCTTGTATGTTTAGGCCCCATTTTCGTATTCCTCCTTCAGTCTATTAATTTACTTTCATAGCGGCCTTGTTTATGTCCACAGGTCCAATGGCTACAGAACTGCCAAAATTCCTGAGATTTTAGAGGAAATCCTGAGGGTTTGAAAAATTCTTCATAAGCCTGAGGTTATGCATGTCTGGATGAGAGGCAGGTAGTGGGGTGTTTACAAGGATGCTAGCTGGTAGAAACTGGGGGAATATTTGTCAACTAGCAAGAAACGTTGGGAGCATTATGTCAGTATGTTAGCTAGATGCTAAAACCAGTTAGAAGTCCCAAGTAATCATGTAAGTAAGTCACCTGAAGAGACTATATGGTGTTGAAGAGAATGAGGAAATTGGGGGAGAAGTGTATGTTGAGAACACTATGGTACTATGTGATGAGGAAGGATATAGCAAGTGCCGCAGATTATATGACACACAAGGAAGAAATATCCATTCTGATGAAGCCAGAGGAACAGGAACCAATGGATTAGTGGCATTTAAAATCAGAGAGGCCTCATGACAAAGTGAGTCACGTCTCTCTTTATACTTCTTTAAGAGTACCCCTCGAGGGATGTTTAAATTTGTCCAGTCAGTAATTGTGTGCTTAAGCAACTGGGAAAGTATATACCATTAACAATCATGAGAAGATGAGAAGTTTGCTAACTCTGACTAGTCCAATCAGCCTGAGCAGTAGTGTTTGCTAATATTAGATTTGGATTTATTAGAGAATTATTACTTGTTAGAGAATTACATTGAGCAGATGTAGGAATGGGGTTTAACGCAATACAGACCTTCTGCACAACTGATATAAGCCTAATGTAAAATACAAATGAGACTCTGGGCAGAATATTCATTTTGAGTTATAGTCTTATTGTCAGTGAAATGATCAGATCAAATTATCTTCCCTCTCCAGACCCTTTCTCAAACTGGATTGTTACTTGGGGATAATAAATCTAGGTTGCTTCATCACTCCCAATTAACTCAATGTCCAATCAGACCATCTGAAACTATCTTCTGCTCATGCTAGCTTCTGAGTCTGCTTTATCTCTAGGTTGAACTTGGTGGAAAGCATTTCAGAAACCTGGTAAAGTTAAATTCCTCTTGCTTGGCTCTCAATCCACTACACTTCTGTTAGTGTAGATGCTGGGAGATGCTCTGAAACAAGATATTGTATGCACTGTAGATTTTAGACAGTCAGCCTGAATATTTTTCTGAGTTGAATGCTCACCTAATCAAGCTTCAACCTTGATAAATGCAGTTATGTACACCTCAGTAAGCACACTGTATTTTTGAGGATTAAATTGATCAATTTAGTTTGTGGGCGTGACTGGAATCCCAGGTGAGCCAGCTGAGGTCACCCAACTAGGGTGAACTGCAAAGAATGGGGCAAGCAATTCCCCAAACTGGTGGATATTCCAATACTTAGATTTACCAAGCCAGCACAAAGCAGCTTCTATTATACCTCACTGGTTTCTCAGAAGTCAACAACACAGTTCCCTTAGGGTAACCCAGCCTCAGGCCTTCACCTAGACACCCGGGTCAGGTATGATGAAGATTTGTGAAAATTTTATTTTAACATATAAAAAAGGTTCTTCCAATCCTAAAGGATTGGACATATTACCTCCCAGGTTAATGAATATTCCAGACCTTTCTCAAATACCTTTCCCAAATTGGCTTACAGCCAATTCTTATTAATTAAACTAAAATTTAGTAAAAAAGAAAAGGGAGAGAGAATTGGTTAAAAGAACAGTATACATACAGACATGAGTCAATCTTGAGATTCAGATTCATAGCAGAGATGGTAAGCTTTGTAGACGCAATGAGTTCTTTCAGAAATGGTTCAAAGGTTATAGTCCAATGTTTATATTTCAAGGCGGTCCAGTCAGGACTGGGGTCTTAGTCCTTGTGGCTTAGGCTTCCCCTGCATGAAACCTCAAGCAGATCTGAGATAAAAAAGATTGGGACCCAAATGTCTTTTATGCTATTCCAGGCCTTCTTTGACAGGTCAGAGTCCTTAGTTGAACATGTGGACTTTGAAGTAGGTCTATTTCCTAAGCATCACTAGTAATTAGCTACATGAATTAACATATAGCAATTGCCTGTTTTTCCACCATTCACAGATGATTTGCTGTACATTTCAAAGAGAGATGAATACAGGGATATCCTACGTTTACCATTCATTTCAATGTTAAGATGTTTCTTTGATCTCTGAATTAACACAATACGGCATACACAGGGACTGTTTGATTACATTGTTGACCTCTACCAATATATATGTAAATACACAAAAACACAAACAGGATCTCCCCATATGTTTTTAAGGGTTGAATTTGAGTCATTTATCCTGCAGGATGCTTAATCCTTTCTGGTCATTCGTCACAGTGGGAAAAATAACTTTAATCATATTACACACACTAACTCTTATTCATATTTATTTATTTATTTTATTTGAACTAGCAAAAATGGTAAAAACTTTTTGGAAAATATTAAACATTTTTGGGGAAAATCACTGGCACTTTAATTTTTTAAAAATGTACATCAGCACTCTAAACTCTTAAAAATTGTGTGGGAAAATTTGGTTGAAACGTTAACGTTTTTAAAATGTTGACCAACTTAATTTTTAATACTATGAATGAGAAAAATCCATAGTAGGAGTCAGAATGCTTTTAAGATTATATGCAGGGTTTTGCATTTGGGGCCAGATCCACAAGGGATTGCAATTCTGAAAGTTTCAGCGCGGAACTTTTAGGTGCCTAGCTAACCAATGGAATCCACAACCCTTGAGGTAGGTTCCCAGGCTCTCTATACAATTTGTGGAGAGGAATAAGTTCCTAACAATAGGCTCCACAAAAGCCAGCAAGCTAGGAAGGGAGCCACTTAAGTTAGTCAATAGCAGATGCTGAGGAGAGAGATGGGACCTAAGCCCTGCCCCTCTCAGGGAGTTAAACACTTAACTCCAAGCTGGAGGAAGGAACCTACCTCTGCTTGGGATCCACAGCTAAGAACCCTCTCCTGGAATCAGGGGAATAAGTTGTTCTGTGGCATAATTGCGGCAACACATGCCTAACTCCACACAAAATGAAGAATGAGGACCCCTTCCTTATAACCTTTAGCCCAGTAATTAAAGTACTCAGTTAGGACATGGGAGGTCTCAGTTTAATTCCCCTGTCTGCCTGCTGAGAAGGGATTTATACATGGGTTTTCCACCTCTCAAGTGAATTTCCTAAACACAGGTGCACAGGGATATTCTGATGTGGGTATCTTTGTGTCTCCTGTTGAAGTTGTTCCTCTATGTATAAATACACAAATCTGCATTGGGCCAAAGAGGCTCAGGATGACACTACAGGCCAGTGGTTAGGGCACTCACCTGAGAGATGGTAGACTATTCAAATCCCTTCTCATCAGGCTGTTAAAATTTCCTTGCAAACATAATAGTGTGCATGAAACAAGCCTGATGCATATAGGTGAGAGAAGTGACAAGAAAGAGAGTGGAGAAATGGAGGAAAATGTATTTAGCATAAGCTATATATAACACTTTTAAGTGTACTTTTTTCCCTCTAGCCATTAAGGATGAAAGACACTGAGAGCAAGTGAAGAGAGACGAATAAAGCACATGTAAGAAGAAATAACACTGAAGCGTTCTGCTTTTTTTCTCAAAAATTGTCAGGATGAGTAGAAAGAGAGTAAGAGAAGGAGGGAAGAAAGCCGGGATTAAGTGATAAGATGCCCCAAAAATAACTTCCTTACAGAAGCAGTGCAGTGTGCTGCCATACAAGCATCCTAACATTCTTCCCTCCACACAAGCCAATAGGAGGAAATGGACTGGCTGAGGTGGGGATATTCACCAAGTAAATGAGAGCCTTTCCACTGACTTCACTGAACTGAATCTAGTCCTTCATGCCGGATTTCCCTCTCACACTACTTAAGTAAATTAACCTGAGGGGAGGACAGAGATGAATCTCTAAAGGTTTGGAGTTTGGGTTTGGTTTGGCTCAGATAAGTTTCTGTTGTTTGTGTGAACCACTAAGTCTGCAAAATCTTAAGAGTTTTCAACGCTTCCCATTCTTGATCTTGGGTGCAAATACCCTTTCTCATGGTATTTGAATACTTTTGCCCAATGCCTGCTATGCAAAACTGTGATGTTGAGAGGTGGAAAGACGTTTAACAAAGAAACAAAAATACATCCAGGGATTTTAGGAGCTCAAAGAAGGCTCACTTGGAATTCATTTCTGAAAAAAAAAATGGGTGAAACCCTGGGAGGGCTTGAGTTCCTCTTCATCTTCCCCAGTTTGCTCATCCCTGTGAATGACACTGTCTACTGAAAGCATGAAGCAATGCTGATGAGCCTCAAAGGATTCTGGGTTCTTATCCTAAGGGAGGAACACAATGAATCCTTTGAGGGGAGAAATTAAAGTGGGACTAGGGGGTCCCCAAATAATGTAATAATTAATACATAATCCTCATAATCACAACTAATTAAATATTTCTATTCTGAACCTATTTAAGAACTAAATTCTCCAAGCTGACCACACAAAATGGCACCTCAGTACTTAACTGTTTTCATTGTTAATTTGAAATGGGTTCATTCAGTCTAGGCTTCTAAGCCTGACCTTGGGCATTTTTGTAGGCTTTCTTTTCCAGTATATTCCTCTCTGCCCGTCAGCTGTTGACCTATGCAGAATGAAGTCAAATCCAGCCATTCAATCAGCAATCTGTATACACAGTGTAAGTGAGTAAACAATATACCTCAATTATTTAACTACAGCATTAATCAGCAGTGACTTGAATTTGACATAATTTAGTGAAAGACAAGTGACACTTGATCATTTAAAATATGAAAAGATAGCTTTCTGGCTGCTCTGGTCTGTGATTCCTTGCTGTGAATGACTTAAAATTCATATGCAGCTAATCATATCAGGGTAATGAATAACCCTCACCACAGTATGTTGCATACTTGATTATACAATCTACATTATAATGTGACAGACACTGAAGACTGTAGCATGATGTGTCTGAGGGATGTAGCTTTTCTTTTCTTTCCATAGTCAACATCATATAGCACATTACGGGTGTGGATCGTGGAAGACACAGAAGTGTTCTGTGAGGACATAAGAAAGCCCCTTTCAAACTATTATTAATGGGGCTTGTGTTTCATTTGATCAGAACACTTTTTTTATCCAACAGAGATTTCTCCACTCACTGTCAGTTGTCTTATAAAAAACACTGTGCTTTGTACAAGACTTATAAAAAGAGATATGAATGTGAAGGGTTCTCTTTTCCCCCTTTAGAGCATGTATCCTTTTCAGAGGGATACCTTTTGCTTAGGGCAGGAAATGTGCATTTTTTACTTCTCACTATTGTGTAATAATGTCTTCATTACAAGGAACAGTCTGTGCAGCTGTGTTCTGGTGTCATTGCTGAGTGACCTGTACTTCCTTTACCAGTCATAACAATGAACAGAGAAAACAGATTATGGCCAGAATGCTGCAGATAACTGAGGTAACAAATTGCAAAGGGAATTGTTTTTGGCAGTGATAATTTTTCCCTTGATTTAACAGCAATAATATGGCTAAAGTTTTCCACCAACTTGCTGTAAGTTCCACGGAAAGTGACGTCTGAGCTCCTGGTGTAGGGCACAGGTTGGGACTTTCCAGATTTCAGTGATGCTGATAGAGAATGTTTCACTTATTAATGCTTATGATAGTCTTTTCAGGGAAACAATGTGCATACAGTAAATTAAAATAATGCTCAAAATTATAGGAGGATTCAGGTTGATTTTCTAAACACATTATAGAGCTGGATTGTACCCTAGCAACAGCTTTATAATTTATAGCAAAGAGACTGAAATAATTATAGAAAAATGTAATGCTGTATTATAAATTCTCCAAAGCAATTTTGTGAAATCTACTGCTCCTTACAAGATCTTTAATAGGATTCCTGAATCTTTATACCTGCACAATGCTGTAGTCTAACATAAGGGATACTGAGCTATAATATATGCTAGGTTTGTTAGGTAATGCTTATGGTATATGGAAGTCATAGTGATTCTGTATTGATTCTCATCCTGTGTTGTCTTTTTTGTATTCCCTAGTATAAACTAGGAATAAAGAAGAAAGAACATCAGAAATGAAAAGCTTGAAACTAGGTTCTGAAAACCATGCACAACTTTTAAATAACTCCTCCACATGTAACCACAAGGTGCTCACTGAGAACCCATGATCATATATTATTTGTATTCAGTAGTTTCCATGATGTGCTAACTGCTTTCAAGACATACAAGAGGAAAATTCCTGTCTTGAGGACCTTACAGGCTAAGGCAGATGTACAGACTACAGACAGGTAGAACGTGGTCAGGGAGGGGAAACCAAAAATTCAATGTATATACCTGTTAACAGAAAGAACAAAGATGGGCTTCTAAGAGGGACTGTACTAAATACTGAAAGTCATATGAAAAAGAATTCATAAGATCAACTAGTATTAAAGTGGTTGAATACTTATACAGTGGGTTCTATATGTTCTACCCGTAATAAATGAATTCAATTCACCTCCTAACACTTGCCAAATTGAGGTTAAAAATCTTTATTTAGAAAAACAGATGAACTTCAAAATGCCTACTCAAGATCTGTTCTTAAAGCAGCTGGCACTAGGAGAATGAATGAAGTCCTTAAGGGTGTGCTCCTGTTTAGAAACACTATTATGTTATCACACGCTACTGGGCAATCTGGAATACTTATTGGCATCAATGTATGTAATGTAGAGGTGGAGTTTAGTTCACTGTTCCTGGCATGAATTGTTGCGGTAGCTATGGGGGTGAGAAAGCCTTAGATAAAAGTGATGAGACACACAGAGGGCTAATTCCATGGAATTCTTCAGGATAGTTAAAAGGGAATTTAACCTGCCAACTAGGTAAACAGGTCTGTTGCACTGAAAAAAAAATCTATATGAAGTATAATGTTGCTATGATTTGAAAGTATGGCTGGATATCAGCTGCATAAGAAGAATGCTACATGAAACTTTGACAGCTCCAGTTAATGTATTGCTCTCATCCTTTAGTGAGATGGCTCAGTTACTTCCTTATGAGCAATTCTAATATAATTAATTTAATTATTTGTCACTGATTAATTGTTCCCCCATGGATTATTTCTCATCACGTGGTTTCAGTACAGGTTCAGTTATTAACAGGAAGGAAAATGAAGCAACAAAAACACAAGGGTTTGATTCTCTTTTTGAGAATATGCAATGGCTACTTAAAGAAAATGGGAAGATTTTATTGGGGAAATGAGATGATCATAGATGAACGAATACATGGAGTACATAATGGAGAAAAAAAAAACAATCGTCGTTACTCCTGCTGAGAAATTATGGTGATAGGTTGACAGTATAAAACCCAAAGACAGAAACTCCTAGATTCTGACCTGACTGCTCTGCAAAGTGTTAGGAAAGTCACCTGGGGCCCAACCCTATTCCCATTTGAATTTCATAACATATCTCCCACTAAGAAGAGCAGTCCCTTAACCCACCACCTCCATTTCCCCATCCATAAAATGTGAAGTAGTGATACTTACATTCTTCACACTAGTGTTGAAAAGTTTAATGTTTCTAAAGCACTTTGAAGATGTCAGCCTTTCCTTTTCCTTTTTGGGGAAGATCCTCCACCCTTGTTCTGACTGGTTTGCATGGCTGAAGCAGCACAAAGCAGCTGGATATTGGCCCTAAAAAGACATAGAGAAATGGTCAGCCCTTTGGATTTTATATTTTTAATGAGTGTTCTTGTCTATAATTGTAGTATTAGATATAAAACTGAAGTGAAATTCTAGATGAGATTTATTTTATAGTTTTTATATACACTGAAGACACGTGTACTGATAAGTGTGGCTCCATTTCTGGATTCTAATTTTCAAGTATTTCTCTACCTGAACTGAACCAACAAACCCATAATTTTGAAATAATTCAGATTCAGGTCCAAACATTCCACCTTGGATCCATCTCTAATAAAAAAACCTTACATTATCCGTTTTTCTGTGTCTCCACCACTGCTGGTCCTTCTGGATGCAGCATTTTAAAAAGTTAATGGTTTGGGTGCTGTTGAGATTTTAAAAAAAAATAGTAAGAAAGGCGGTCACAGTAGGTACATTAGTTTGGACAGAAATTTCCCTGCAGTTTAGAGATGGGTGAATTGATTCAAATAAACTCTAGCCCATTTAAAAAAAAATAATTAAAACCAAAGTTTTTCTGTGGTTGTGAAATCTGTGCAGGACTGTCCCCTTCCAAATTCCAAACGTGGGGCCAAAACTGCTGATGTACCAGGAGAGGAGGTTTCTCTCGTGGATCAAGATTTTCAAAATAACTTTTAGGTGTCTCAGTTTCGGGGGTCCCATGAGCCATCTTAAAGGAGCCTGTTTTTCAGAAAGTGCTGATTATTTTCCCTGTGAAAAGTAGGTCCCCTAAGAGTGTCTTGCATCCAAAAATTCACTTTTGAAAATGAAAATGAAAATCTTGGCTATGATATTTCCAGCTATGATTGTGCCAGAACTTTTGCAAGAAAAATGGTTCTTGTGAGATTTCCAGCCCCAGTTTTGTAGACTTAAAATGCCCAGAGAGTTCCAATAAGCTTCAAGAAGAATCCAAAACTCTTGGATGTTTATCTGAACCAAATTCCAACTTTGAACCTTTCTCAGGTTTCCCGTCATTCCTTATAGCTGTTTTATACTTGACAAAATTATAGCAGACAAAATGGATGAAAGCAAAAGGATAGCAATTAAGAAATCTGTGTGTACTTTGGAGCAGACCTTGATGTGGCTTTAAATTACTCTGTTGTGTAAATGGAAAACATTTTTTAAAATTATTAATCATGGTAAAGGAAGGGGATTCAGTCTAATCTGTGGTAATGTCGCCTTCATTTTAGAAACTTTTGCGTTTTTCTCCAGTTGCTTCAGTGGGGTAGAAATTGTTTGTTCAGTTTTTGGACCATATTCAGATCTGTTTGAGAATAGTCTAGCCCTGCTAAGGATGGATTTCCATTTCTTACATGTACTCATGTACCTTGTCATTTGACCGTGCTGCTTTTTCTTCCTTTCTGATACCCTAGATGTCTTTTGTGGGCAAATCATGGTATGCTTAAGTAGACTCCATACTGAATCTAAGGATTTACATTTTGAGTTTAAGGTATTTTTGCCTAACTTCCTAATTTGCTTTCAACCCCCTACTCCTCTCTCTCTCCTTCTGAAATGAAAGCATTTGGTAGGATCTCTACACTACAAACTAATGCAATGGTAAGGATTACTTAATGGCTCAACTATACTTATTACTTGAACTAACTACTGTATATTATTTAGGATGAGGTCAAGACTAGACCTACCTCTCCTTGTGTTATAAAACTAGCTGTGCCAAGTCCAAGATGCAATATTTAAAGTGTTGAGAAACCTGCTTTTTCTAAACTTTGTCCTCTATAGCTACTCTGGCCTTTCTGTACTTGTCCTGTGAGTGCTAAGAGCTGCTTGCACCACGTACACCTATGTGCCCATGGCTACAAGGGAAGTGGTTCTATAATCTGTGCACTAATCTGTTGCTGAACTGCTAAATCCATTGGTTATACTGTGATTTCTGCTCTGTGACTGGATTTTATGTTGACCTGTGTGACAGCTTTTATTGTTGTTAGAAGCTAAGGGCTTTTATCTATGTATTCAATGGATTTTCTTTGTTTTAGCTTACTAAAGAGTAATTAAGCAGCCTATCCCTCTCATCATCAAACTCCCATCACAATCCAAACTGCCCTGAGCTCACTCAACTCCTTTTGCAATAGGAGAGGGATGGATTTTGCATCTTCCTATGCATGATCAGTGGAACTACCTAAGAATTATTTATTACCTTTCAGTCAGCTACATCTGTGCAAACCCACTCAGGGAGTGCTGAGGGTACCATTTGTCCTGCAGAACTCTTGTTATTGGGCATAATGTGTGTGAGATAGGGGGGAAAAACACTTTAGCTTTTAGATCTCAAAGTTGGAGAGTACACGGTTGATAAAGAGAATTTTTTTTGTGTGGAAACTCAATATGGGACGACACAGTGTCATTTTAGAGGATAGATCTCAGGATAGAACTGTATTTTAAGAGAATGTAATTTGTATACGAACTAGTTATAGCTTTGTTTTTCTAAGTGACTCTTGATGATGTGATTTTATCAACAGAAAGACCCTTAAAGCATATACATATTGGTGCCTTTCTTATAACTGACCAACAACAACAAAAAGAAATAAGGAAAATGTGTTTTTTAAGCAGTGTTGTGTATACATACTTGCTTCTGCTTAGAAAAATTATGTGTTTATTCAGTCATGTCAGGTTTGTTTAAAGATTATAGCTCAGTAATGTTGTCTGGTAATGAGGCTTTCTTTCTGGGCAGTCTGTGTGGCTAAGTTCTTTACAGCCAGGATAATAGCATGGAATATACCTAATGATATTTACATTAACTGTTCTCGAGCCTGGAAACGGTTGTTTTTATAATATTTATATTTGTGCTGTGTAAAGTACTTAAGTGCTGCAGGACAAAGAAGGGAGGTGGGGCTGCTTATTATCTCATCTCATTTTTTAAAAAATGCCCTTTCAGTATGTTTTTTATGGGCAAAGTGAGGGGGCAGTAATGTGATGTGATGAAAGCAATTGAATCTATTACTCACTCATCAAAACGATTAAGCGGTGATACTGTACACAGACGAACGTTGTGTTGCAATAACCAATGAGCCATAAACAAGAGTGCACTCAACCAATTTGTAGAGTCCCTTATTTGTTGGAGAGAACTGATGCATGAGAATCCTGCATGCTACCACCAATATAACTTGCAGCATTACTTCGAGGTAGCACTGTGAACTACTGAGATCCTCCCCTAGCTCAGGGGTTCCCAAACTTGGTTTGTGGCTTGTTCAGGGTAAACCCCTGGTCGGCCGTGAGACACTTCGTTTACCTGAGCATCCGCAGGTGCGGCCGCTCGCAGCTCCCAGTGGCCGCGGTTCCCCGTTCCTGGCCAATGGGAGCAGCGGGAAGTGGTGGCCCGGCCCGTGCCGCTTCCCGCAGGTCCCATTGGCCAGGAACGGCGAACCGCAACCACTAGGAGCTGCGAGCTGCCGTACCTGCAGACGCTTAGGTAAACAAAGCATCTCGCGGTCTGCCAGGGGCTTACCCTGAACAAGCCACAAACCAAGTTTGGGAACCCCTGCCCTAGCTAAACCATTAGGGATTGAACTAAGCATGTCTCATCTGGAAGTTGTTCTTTACCTCTCTTAATTTACACAGAGCCAAACCATAATGTTTAAATAATTATCTATCAGAGAGATTGGATCCCATTAACTCAGAAGCATAACATGCTCATTTTCTGTAGATACAAAATGCACAGGGGACATGGGAAAGCAAGGAATATTTTGACAGCCTCTCTCCAAACAGAGAGTGTCTGCACCACTCCAGGCCCTCCTAAGGGCCCCCGCAGGCTATCAGCGTGAGCAAAAGATCCCACATCACTCTGTGTAACAATGCTAACCTTTGTGCTCCTGTACAACTTTTTCTCCTCTCTACTTGTGTAGCAGATATAATACCTAGCATATTAATATTTAAGGACGGCATTGCCAGAAGTGCATGCCAGCTTGAGCCAGTTTGAATCATGTACTTGAAAGCAGAAAGATCAGGCTTTCTTTGAGCTCACCATTAGCATATTGACAATATAAGTACTTAAAAGCAAACCTTTTGCCTCCTTTTTAGCACTGAAATCTCTTTAAGACTGTTCAATAACCTTTTGCTGCAGCTCTCTGGCAGACTGCTCTACAAACTTTGCTGCTTAGAAAACTTGAGCAACCTTTTTCCACTTAATTCTTTCCAGATGTAATGCAGAGAACAAGAACAGATACGAAACATTTTTTATCTTCCCTGCCACTTTTTGTGAAAAGGGATTAACTCAACACTTAAGACAGTAAGAAAAAATGGTTTTGGTAATCTGGGTTTATCACTAGTGGTGTAATTTTATGCATAGCCATATTTATAACAGGAGGATAAGTGCAAAACAAGAAAATCCAATTCCTTGGGCAAGCTTAATCTTTATTGTAAACCAGATATCATGTTTGCTTTACCAGTTATTGTGAACAGATATAATTGACTGCTAGCCCACCTGCCTTCCTTTTGTGCACACACAGACTGCAGCTGTTTTGATCAACTGCATGAAAACTATTTCTCTGTAGGGAGAGAGGAAGGATGATTCCCAGGTTAACAGACTTCCTGTGAGGCCTGAGAAATTGCTGAGCACTGGATTCAACAGAGTTTAGGATTAATAATGTGTTTTAAATCTTTGCTGAATCAGAGCCTTTATCTGTCTGTGTCTCCGTTTCTCTTCTGTAAAAAGGGCGACATTATACTTTTCTCCTCACTCTTTGTCTGTCTTATCTATTTAGATTGTAGTCAGGGCAAGGGCTCTCTCTTAAAATATGAAACAGTACAGTTTCCAGCACTTTGGAGGCCCCATCTCAGTTAGAGCCTCGAGATCCTACTCTCAACAAATACTTGTTATTCATAATGATAAGGAAGGAGAGCTGGAGGGAAAAAGAAGGATTTTAGGTAAAACAATAGGTAGGTAGGAAGTTCAAAATGAGGAAGGAAGGAGGAGAGGGTTAGGAAGAAGAAACAAAACACAGAATGAAAGTGAAGGGGATCAAAACAGAACAAAGCTTTAGAAGAAAAATATCCGAGATCCTGACTTGCAGTCAAGGGGTATTTTAAGGCATCTTTAAAGTCCTCTTTTTCCCATCCAGGAATTGATCCCAGAGTACAAATCAGAGCCGTTTCAGGCTGTTTATTGTTCCATCTGTCAACATCCTCCTGGAGCTCTTATGACAACTGGGGATTGCCAAGGTGCAAGGGAACCTACTCTTTCCCCCTTCCTCATGATCATGCCACGTGGCTGCAGGGAAAGGCGAAGAAGGTGTAGGATATGCTAGAGTGGCTCCCTGCACTAGGGTACCATCCTGTGACTGGGTAAGGCAGCTTCCTGGTGGCTGTGCACCCTGTCCTAATACAGGGGAGGCTATGGGCCAATGTCCATAGAAGAGAAGACATGTGTATTCATTTCTTTAGTGTTTAGTGTTCTTTATTGTTTAGTTACATTTTGTATGGGAGTATCACATCATTCCCCTTTTCACTTCCTTTTCTTTTCGAAATGCACCTTTCACATTTTTTCTTTTATTACTTTCTGTTTGTAGTGGATGCCTCTCCAGACATGTTAACCCTTGGGTCATGTCATATCTACAAATTTTGAAAAGAAGTGCTTACAGATAAAATATAGTTAAATGAATCACAGGGATATATATATATATAAAGTCATTGATCTCTCCCAATCCCCTAGTTAAAATGTCAGCTTTGCTTTTCAAGTTCATGGTGTTATTGGCTTCTACTAGGCCCCAGAAATAGTCATTGAATACTTTTTCATCTGACTCTTGGGAATGATATAAGTGTAACTGACACCCTTTCAATGTGGCACTCTGTTGCTCTCTCCTAGTGACTGGGCCATGTTTAGAAGTTGATGAGCCTGCTACAGCCTTGGGTAACACACCTCTTAACTCAAGTAGATGCTAGTGCTCTAAGATCCAGATGTCCCATGTTCAGTCCCTACTGCCAATGTGTTTACAGGTTACAACAGCATTAACCATACTCTGAGTCTCTAATGTATATCAGGATGCTTCTGTTCCCTCTTCTACACTGTCCACACCATATTACATGAAAAAAGGCCCTCGGAACAACTGGGGAAATACAGGTGCTCATTCTTATCTATCTTGATATTCAGTTAGTTGATGATCTTATAAGTCATAATAATACATCCATAAACCTTTGCTAATAATAAAGTTTTGATTATATTTGAGACTGCAACCTTCCATTTCACACATGGCACCAATTAATTTAAAAGAGAATGATGACTTTGCTATCATTTCCACAGTTGTTTCCTAATTAACCAAATTGCCATCAACACTAAGTCTTTTGTTATTGATATTTATAACAACAAAGCTTGTACTAAAAGAAAAGACACTGATAAATTTACCATTTCCATCCCACCAGCTTTCTCATTAAAAAACAAACATGTTAAAAGAGTGCTTGATTGTTGAGTAGAGCTGGGCAACCTATTTTGGACAAATTGTTGATTATGCAGTTTCAGGTCAACCAAAATTATTAGTGACTTGGACACAAATTTACCAAATAGTTTCCACCCCAAAATTATTTGGGTTAGATTCACAAGGGGATTGGGGCCTAGGCGGTATTTACCCACTCCTTGGATGGTTTTGTAATGCCCAGGCCCCCCTTTTATAGGCTATATTTGGGCACTCACTTGGGAGAGGGGAGACCTAGGTTCAAATCCCAGCCCTAGAGCAGGAACTTGAAGTCAGGTCTCCCCACTCCGAGGTGAGGGCCGTAATCACTAAGCTATGGGGTATTCTGAGGTGGGTCTCCCTCAGTCTCTCCTGTTGAAGCTGTTCTATTTATATATACTTAACTATTCATTGACCAAGTGTGAGAGGGAAAATAACAATAGTGTGGTGGTTAGGGCACCCCTGTGGGAGAACCAAGTTCAAGCCCCTATTGCACATCTGGCAGAGTGGGGAATTCAATCCTGGGTCTCCCACTGGGTTATTAGTTATAAGAGGGCCTGGGCACCACCTCCCCAGTCTAGCCCTTTGTTTCCTTTGCTGCTGTTATGAAAGACTAAGAATGTCCAGACTTTAAATTGTATGGGAGACATTCCATTAAAGGCTCAGAAAACATAAGAAGCAGGGAGGGAAGATGGAGGGAGATGACCAGTCAGTGAGCAGCCCACTGACCAGAGGTCCGAGGAGTAGTATTTATACTTATTAATGCTATTCATTAATACAAAAGCAACTACCAGAGGTTAGAATATTCCACCTTAAAATTTGGCCTCCAATTTGTTTGTGGGAGCCGATGGGAAATGTCAGTTCCTGGAAGATTTAATTGATGTTGCACATTTTCCTTAGTTTACAATTAAAGAACTAATTTTGTTCTGTGGCACTTTAAAGGTGCCAGTTATCAGTCTTGTTGGCTATTTGGGTTCTTTGTTTGGAGATCTCAACAGACTCAACTTTTAGTTTTTGTTTGGAATTTTCTCTTGCAGGCATAGCTTTGGTGAGTGGTAATGTCAAAAGCATATAATCGTCTTGCTTGTGTTGATATCATCAGTGAACCAGATCTCTGTAACATGAGGGTGCCATCTTTTGAATGGTTTCCAGAAATGTTGTGAAGGCCAAAAATATAACTGGGTTCAAAAAAAGCATTTGATGAGTTCATGGAGGAAGGTCCATCAATGGCTATTAGCCAAGATGGTCAGGGATGCAATGTCATCATCCTCTGAGTGTCCCTAAATCTCTTACTGCAGGAAGCTGGGACTGAATGACAGGATGGATCACATGATAAATTGTCCTGTTCTGTACATTCCCTCTGAAACACCTGGCACCAGCCACTATTGGAAGACAGGATACTTGGGTAGATGGACCATTCATCTGATCCACTATGGCATTCTTCTATTCTTAAAGAAAGTCAGAAGAATATTTTAAAAAGCAGAGAAGAGAGGAGAAGAGACTTTTGTGATAAACTTTTCCTTATTTTATAAATGTTACTTTTCCTTGTAATCAGAACCCAATTCCCCCTCACTTAGATCTGAATCTTGCATTGTGATTACAGCTCCAAATCTACAGACTGTAAACCCCCACAATCTGCCATGCATTCTAGTTATTAAACAGCAATGTACAATAAGTGAGAGACTTAGAAAATTATAGCAAATTGCCTCCTCTACTTCAGCCTTTTCATCTGCCCCCACAGAATCTTTGGTATATGTGTTGTCACCATTAATCTTGTAAATATTAGAATATTTATATTGCTAATTACCCTTACAGAAAGTAAGTGGAATAAGAAAAAATGTTTTGAATTCAAATGTTGCTTGATACAACTGTACAGTCATGTCCATGAGAGGATTGAATCCAAGTTCCTGAAAGCAATATGAAAGCAATTTATTTCCCCCCAGCCTAATTAACCTTTAGAATATCAAATCCCATGAAGATTTGTTGAGACGTAGTCTGATGTGTCAGTTAAAAAAGAGGTATTCTTGTGAGTGGCAGATCATTTCAAGCGAGGGAGTTATTCTCCCAACCTCCTTCAGTACTTCAGATAGTAAAGTGTGCTTTATTCAGTGGGATAAACTCACTGAACTGAGACATTATTTTCCTCTCCTCACTCTAGTCTGATAATCACCCACTAAATGACTGAAAAAACTACTCTCATTTAAGAAATAATTTGGAAACGACTGTATAAATGCCCTGTCTGGTGCCACATATCTTACTTAAGGTATTTTCTTTGTGTTACATTCTTGATTTGCATAATAATCAGAGTAGAAGTCAAATACAGCCCTATTGAGTCTTATGGGGCGGGGCGGGGGGGAGTAGCAAATTCTGGATATTTGATTGCAATCTGCCTTTTTTAAAAATGTTGTTAAATTATAGTGACTTTTCAGAATTTCAAATTAGTGCCACAATTTTAATATATCTTTCTCCACCTTTTGTGCTATTGGATGTTCTAAATAGCAGCTTATATTTAAAGCCCTCAACATCTGAATTATATTTAAGCATCTCTTCTTGTCAGTTATTTTTAACTGTCACTTTAAAATCCAAGGCGCATACTTTTTTCTTTTTTTTTTTTTTACAAAAAAGGAGAGCAATGAATGAAATGAACATCAATGTTTTATGTAAAAGTTTCATATTCAGACTGCTACTTTTGTAGCTGTTTGAGGAGATCAAACACACGTTACATATGATTGTACGGTACCATACGGATCTTTGTGCTAGAGAGTTCAATAGTATGTGGATTGGGAACATCAGTCTGTGGTCAAGTAAAGATTTTAACAAAGAGGGGAAAGAGAAATATATCTCTTAAACAGAAAAGGTTCTCTATTCCACATTCATCTCCTTTTGATTTCTCGACGCTTCATTTGTCCAGTGATCTTGTTTCATTCAAATCAGGATGAAAAAACAAACTTCAACTATTCCGAGGTCGACTGTTTTGTCATCTTGTTAATTATTAGCAGGTGAAAAGTAGCTAGCACTGGAATTAAAAATATTAAATCACAGACTATAAAGGCCATTGTTATTAGAACTGAGCTTTCCAGGTGTAGCAAAAAGAAGGAATCATATCAGAAGTCCATAGCTCACTGGAAAGCATTAATTTAATGAAAATGTGGTAGATCTAGGACACAAGTGGGAACCTACATCATGACAGCTGTAAAATCATGCTCCATCTGCTTGAGATCACAATTTTGGATTCATTCTAAGGATTGAGTCCTCTCTAGTGTTGCTTGCCTTTTGTGCTTTAGAAAGCTTCATCTTCAGGGTGCAACAGTATGACTGAGTCTCAAATGAAAACAGTCCTTGAAAAGTAGTCATGGGGATTCACTGAAATGAATGACAGCAAGCAGCTCCACTAGTTGTCCCATTAGTAAGCTTACTCCAGCATTTTCAAACTAGAGTGTCTATAGATAAACCCCTAAATGCACATATAGGCACCAGAATAGAAGTGCTGTTAGCAGAGGTGCTGAAGTCATTGGGAGCTGTAGGTGCTCTGCACAGCTGAAAGGCTGTTTTTATTTAGGGGTGAGATTTTCAAAAGCACCCAAATCCATGGAATGTTAATCTCCCACTAAGGAACTAAATATGGGTGGTATTGCCGGTCGCTGGGCCATGGTGTTTCCCATAAAATTGAATGGCTACTTTACAAATGTCTTCATGAAACTGCAAATGTTTTTGTTTTCCCTTGCATATTCAGGGATGTTAGGCAGAGCAGCACCCCATTCAGGTAATCTCAGGGGACAATATAAGATGTAATTGCAATTTCAGCAGATACACCCATACTACCTTTAATCAAAGTAGTACGGATAAAAATAGCAGCAGGAGCACACGCTTCAGTAACATGAGTGATGTAGTGGTGGGAGTCTGCTATAGACCACCGGACCAGGGGGATGAGGTGGATGAGGCTTTCTTCCGGCAACTCACGGAAGCTACTAGATCGCATGCCCTGATTCTCATGGGTGACTTTAATTTTCCTGATATCTGCTGGGAGAGCAATACAGCGGTGCATAGACAATCCAGGAAGTTTTTGGAAAGCGTAGGGGACAATTTCCTGGCGCAAGTGCTAGGGGAGCCAACGAGGGGGGGCGCTTTTCTTGACCTGCTGCTCACAAACCGGGTAGAATTAGTGGGGGAAGCAAAAGTGGATGGGAATCTGGGAGGCAGTGACCATGAGTTGGTTGAGTTCAGGATCCTGACGCAGGGAAGAAAGGTAAGCAGCAGGATACGGACCCTGGACTTCAGGAAAGCAGACTTCGACTCCCTCAGGGAACAGATGGCCAGGATCCCCTGGGGGACTAACATGAAGGGGAAGGGAGTCCAGGAGAGCTGGCTGTATTTCAAGGAATCCCTGTTGAGGTTACAGGGACAAACCATCCCGATGAGTCGAAAGAATAGTAAACATGGCAAGCGACCAGCTTGGCTTAATGGTGAAATCCTAGCGGATCTTAAACATAAAAAAGAAGCTTATAAGAAGTGGAAGGTTGGACATATGACCAGGGAAGAGTATAAAAATATTGCTCGGGCATGTAGGAAAGATATAAGGAGGGCCAAATCGCACCTGGAGCTGCAGCTAGCAAGAGATGTCAAGAGTAACAAGAAGGGTTTCTTCAGGTATGTTGGCAACAAGAAGAAAGCCAAGGAAAGTGTGGGCCCCTTACTGAATGAGGGAGGCAACCTAGTGACAGAGGATGTGGAAAAAGCTAATGTACTCAATGCTTTTTTTGCCTCTGTTTTCACTAACAAGGTCAGCTCCCAGACTGCTGCGCTGGGCATCACAGAATGGGGAAGAGATGGCCAGCCCTCTGTGGAGATAGAGGTGGTTAGGGACTATTTAGAAAAGCTGGACGTGCACAAGTCCATGGGGCCGGACAAGTTACATCCGAGAGTGCTGAAGGAATTGGCGGCTGTGATTGCAGAGCCCTTGGCCATTATCTTTGAAAACTCGTGGCGAACGGGGGAAGTCCTGGATGACTGGAAAAAGGCTAATGTAGTGCCAATCTTTAAAAAAGGGAAGAAGGAGGATCCTGGGAACTACAGGCCAGTCAGCCTCACCTCAGTCCCTGGAAAAATCATGGAGCAGGTCCTCAAAGAATCAATCCTGAAGCACTTACATGAGAGGAAAGTGATCAGGAACAGTCAGCATGGATTCACCAAGGGAAGGTCATGCCTGACTAATCTAATCGCCTTTTATGATGAGATTACTGGTTCTGTGGATGAAGGGAAAGCAGTGGATGTATTGTTTCTTGACTTTAGCAAAGCTTTTGACATGGTCTCCCACAGTATTCTTGTCAGCAAGTTAAGGAAGTATGGGCTAGATGAATGCACTATAAGGTGGGTAGAAAGCTGGCTAGATTGTCGGGCTCAACGGATAGTGATCAATGGCTCCATGTCTAGTTGGCAGCCGGTGTCAAGTGGAGTGCCCCAGGGGTCGGTCCTGGGGCCGGTTTTGTTCAATATCTTCATAAATGATCTGGAGGATGGTGTGGATTGCACTCTCAGCAAATTTGCAGATGATACTAAACTGGGAGGAGTGGTAGATACGCTGGAGGGGAGGGATAGGATACAGAAGGACCTAGACAAATTGGAGGATTGGACCAAAAGAAATCTGATGAGGTTCAATAAGGATAAGTGCAGGGTCCTGCACTTAGGATGGAAGAATCCAATGCACCGCTACAGACTAGGGACCGAATGGCTAGGCAGCAGTTCTGCGGAAAAGGACCTAGGGGTGACAGTGGACGAGAAGCTGGATATGAGTCAACAGTGTGCCCTTGTTGCCAAGAAGGCCAATGGCATTTTGGGATGTATAAGTAGGGGCATAGCGAGCAGATCGAGGGATGTGATTGTTCCCCTCTATTCGACACTGGTGAGGCCTCATCTGGAGTACTGTGTCCAGTTTTGGGCCCCACACTACAAGAAGGATGTGGATAAATTGGAGAGAGTCCAGCGAAGGGCAACAAAAATGATTAGGGGTCTAGAGCACATGACTTATGAAGAGAGGCTGAGGGAGCTGGGATTGTTTAGTCTGCAGAAGAGAAGAATGAGGGGGGATTTGATAGCTGCTTTCAACTACCTGAAAGGGGGTTCCAAAGAGGATGGCTCTAGACTGTTCTCAATGGTAGCAGATGACAGAACGAGGAGTAATGGTCTCAAGTTGCAATGGGGGAGGTTTAGATTGGATATTAGGAAAAACTTTTTCACTAAGAGGGTGGTGAAACACTGGAATGCGTTACCTAGGGAGGTGGTAGAATCTCCTTCCTTAGAGGTTTTTAAGGTCAGGCTTGACAAAGCCCTGGCTGGGATGATTTAACTGGGAATTGGTCCTGCTTCGAGCAGGGGGTTGGACTAGATGACCTTCTGGGGTCCCTTCCAACCCTGATATTCTATGATTCTATGATTCTATGAGTGGGTAACCCTGGCTCCAGATGGGCTTGTATACAGGGCCAGATTAAGTTTGATGGGGGCCTAGGTCTGTTATAGTTTTGGGGACCCCCCTTTGCATAGTAAGTTCCTTCCCTTTAATGTTTTACAACCACCCAGGCCTGACACCAAAACTTCTATTGTTAAATGACCTTGGTTATTTCAGTTCTAGTTTTTAAAATGTGATTTACCACTTTAAAATGGAATGAAAGTTAAAACGAACAAAGCCATTTTAATGTTGGCACATAACTGGTAGTAATACACGTAGTGAGGCTATAGATTTAATTATCTAGCTATCTATAGCCGTGGTATTCAATTACATTTGCTGGTGAGCCAGATAAGGTAATGTCCAAATCTTGGCAGACCAAAGGGCACTGTCTGGGACCAAAGTGCTATGCCAACTTTTATTTATTTATCTCCAAATAAAAGGTTAAGGATGGTGGTTGAATATAGTCCAACAAAATTTTGAAAACAAATAATTATATAAATCTTGTGCAATGCTATTCTTATTAATTCTGTTAAAACTATGAAATTAAAATTAGGAGTTAAACTCCTGGGAAATGAACGGACAACGACCCATTATTATTGCCTGAAAAGATTGGCTCCCGCTCGCACTGTCTCGGAAAAGTACTGTGCAGCACATAAGCATGTTAACTAATGAAAGCGGGTCAATTACTAATCACCATATGTTGCATAAACATCTGATTAAGTGCCTGATTGTATTACTGTAAGTAGAAGAGCATCAACACAGTCTAGCACCAAGGTGTTTCAATGTAAATGAAAAGTTTCTGAATTAAACCTGTGGCGTGGCATGGCAGTAAACTGGCCCACGTTGAAGCACACACTATCTCATGGACGCTGCTGCTTTTAGTCATTCTGGCCTGGGTAAAGCTAACACAGGTATGTCTGCCCATGGTGCAATCACACCTCGATTTAAAGTGCAAGCACACTCTCTTGACACTTGCACTATTACATTCCATTTTTATTACGGAAAAGAATGGCTAGCCACCAAGTTAATTTGGGGTGAGATAGTCATGATGAGCGCAATGTCAGCAAATGATCCCTTTAGTGGTCTGTGGCTGCTGTACCTTTCTTCATTCTAGAAACATTTTCTCTATTCAAAATCAGGGATAACTTTGGCTGTCACCTGGGGTTGCAAGGGTCCTGGGCGCAACGAATGGCAGAACATGACCTATTGACTTCATTAGAGCAATAGTGCTAATCTAGAGAAAGAAATGTAGCAGTAATGCTGTATATATTATTTTAGCTGGCATTCCCCCTCTCTTTCATTACTGGCACTGTGGTGTTTTGTTCTCTAGATTAGAGTAGGGATTTAATTAGTCCAGTCAATTAAATAGTGAATTGTTCCATCCAATAATGATAGCAGCAGAAGCTTATATGATAAGTTTAGGTATATAGAGCATTTTGTTACTAAACCTTCAGATTCACAGGGGCAGATTCCTCGTTGGTATGTAGCTTCACTGAAGTCACTGAAGTTAGATCAGGAATTAGTTTGGCCCACAGTCTCTTATAACTGTGGCAATTACACTGGGGCCAAGAAAGAACATGATGTAGAGCTGGCTATACTGGCTTTTTTATTGGAACTCGAACATTCCCCCTATAATGGGAAAATATCTGATTGGATTTTATAGTTCTTGGCACTGCTGGAGAGGCACAGAGGGACCATACCTCAACTAAGAATTAAGCCCAACATTTCATTTAGGACTGCAGAAAACGGAGTGTCATATGCCCTCGAGATTGAAAAAGGCCGGTTAAGTCATTTAACCCATCTTCCTGCCAAAGTAAGTATATTCCCTGCTATGCATTTGCTACCATTCTATCTGTTTGAGTTTTGAAATCCAGTCATGTGCTTCAGATGATTGCTGCCAGGAAGAGAAAAGTGCTCCCCAGTGCATAGCATGGCACAACTGGCCAGTCACATTATTTTTCAGCTTGGGAGCCACTGAGAATGGTGATTGTCATCATCATAAGGCTGACCCATGTGCTGAGCTCTTTGGGCTTTTTTTTTTTTTTTTTAATATCCTTGCTGGTCTTCAATGTCCAAACTGACCTTTCTCCTTCCTTTTGTGTCTCATGTGTTTATGAGAAACCATTTCTTGATGGGAAACAGTACCATTAGCATAGGAAGAAACATCAGAAGCCAAGCTCTGAATTCTATTTCTTGAATTCTCTCTACTTTCCGGGTATTTATGGACCTGTGTCCCTGTTCTTCACTCTGTGCTCCTCCCTTCTCTGTGTCCCCTTGAGAACCTGATCCAAAGCCCACTGAAATGAATGGGAACTGTTCCATTGACTTCAGTGGGCTTTGAATCAGACCCTAAAACTTTTACTTTAAAATAATCAGAAGTATGTGTTATTAACTTACCAGTAACCTCTAAGAATAATAAAACATTTAAGGTGAAACCCTCACTTTATTGAACTCGGTGGGAGTTTTGCCACTGATTTCAGTGGAGTCAGGATTTCAGCCTTGTTGCCAATGTTTAGATTACATATTAATTATACTGAATACTTAAGAATCCCAGTTATTATTTTGAGGGTTGATAGGTTCTTGTCCCAAGATCAGGCCCAGTATTATTTAAATTGTTATATAGATGGGAACCCTGATGTGCACAGTTGCAACTCACACTATAGGAACTCTTTTATATTTACAACTATAGTTTATTAATACGTTTAGCACAGTCACAAACACCCCAACTTAGTAAGGTAGATAGAGATACTACAGAATTTACATCTGCATATCCATATACTCAGACCATTCCTTATAGAGCAACCTGAAGTGTTAGCCACCATCTTCCTCATCACCATCACCTTCCCCATCATCACCAGTGGCCATCATTCTGGCATCTCCCAAGGACTACATCTCTCTCTCCGACCACCCCTAGGCTGGGATGCAACTTTTATAATATGTTACGCTGCCACTGTTGTGTTTGATGCCTATTCAATAGGGGATTTTCCCCCTTTTCCTTATTTGTATTTCTTCACCTTACTAATGTTGGAGTGTCTTTTTTTTTCTATAGGTTAGTATATTAATTATCTCAACTTATTCTCATATACGTCAATTCGTTACCACGGCCCTTTTGTGGTTAGGTATCACATTTGTTATTTCGGTCCTAACCAGTTATGTTGTTTCTTTCCAAGTTCCAAGTTTTGGTGTACCTGTTAAGTTTAAAACTTAGGAACTTAGGAAGCCCCCTGTGCCAACCGACTTCAGTGCATCCTCCATGTTAAATGCCGCAGCCATATATGGACCTTATGCTTTAGCTCATCACCCTCTGTCTAGGTGAAAGGTCCCAAACATTTGTATGCTAACTTTGACTTAGCTCAACGTATAGGATGTGGTCTGTAGTTCTTTTGCATTTCAGCCAAAATATACTCTAATATAAACCTATTATAATAAAACAAATAATCAAACCCATAAGAAAATAGGAAACTTATAAGAAAAGATATATATATAGGCAAGCAAGCAGGCTACCCTTAAATGTATCTCATGTACCTGTTATGTACATCAGTTCATTGCCAGAACACTTCTGTGGTTGAATCATGTGCCTATGGTCAGAACTTCCCCTTAAACTCTATTTTCAGCTCACCAAATACTTGGGGGTTTCCATTGGGCCATTTATCTGTGCAAAGTTTATCTGTTCAGAGTTCATAGGCCTCAAGCCTTATGCTAACTTGCTGAAGCTAATGTCTTACAGGACACAGGCCTGTAGGTTTTTTGCATTGCTGCTGAATATAATGCAAAGCAGAATATAATGCAAAGCAGTGAATATAATAAAGGCAAGCTAGCCCACTGGGCTACACCCTTAATATTTTCATTCAACTATTATATTGCCAGAATTTAAGGATGTGATCATGTGAATAAGACATGCAGCACAACAGCTGTCTGATCACTGAGTCTTGACAGAAAATCAAACAAAACTCAGAGCCCTTTAAAATCTGTGTTCCAGGGCTCTGTTACTTAGAAAATCAGATCAATAAAAAGAGAACCTTCACAACGTGTACCCTATTTGTTTTTTTCAGGTTTATGTTATGTCCACAATGCAAGTAGTTGAGAAAACACTTTTGGTTTGATTGGCACACAGATTTAAGCTCTGTCAAGCCTGGAAAACTTGGGTGGTTATTGAAAAGTTATATGAATATGCCTGATTTTCAGTTTTAAAAGATATTTCCAAGTGTAATAAATTAGAGCTATATTTCTCCTTGATGCTTTATGTTTTCTTTCTAAATATAATTATTAGGAAAGGGTCAAACACAATAGATGAGGTGCGAAATTTGTTACTCTCTGCTGGATCTATTTCTTTCATTTACTGTACTATAGGTGGGGCAGATATATGATCCTCTAGTTAAGGTAGCCTGATACTTTCCCCATATTACTTTTTAGTTGTTTATAACTTTATCAAACTTTTAATTTTTTGTTTGGGCTGAAATTTTCCATGCCAGGGATCTGCCTTTGGCTGAGGTTTTCTGAAAAAAATTTCAGCAAAAACAGTTTAGCTGTTTCTCAGAATAAGGTTGGTCAAAAATACCTTCTTTTGACCATGTTAATTTGTGCTAACATTTTTAGTTGAGAAGCTGTCTCCCCTCCATGCTTTGGAGTAAGGATTTAAAATTTGGGAAGTTGGTTGCCCTGGTACCAGGGATGTACTATCCCTAAAAAATCTGCCCAAATTTGACCAAGTTATAAACTTCTGAAAAATCTCACTTCATACATGCTCAGTAGACATTTGTTAGAATTTGGCAACTTAAGATCTCTGAAGACTTTATCCTGTGGGGAAAAAAAACAGTATGTAATCATGTTATTAAAGACTGTAACATGAGGCATATACACAAGGGAAAAAGGCTGCATGAGCTATCTTAGTTCTGGCATTTAACTTTTGAATGCTTGACTTCATGACCTTAACTTCCTTTTAGTGTATTTTTAATATAATTCTGTATTTAATAAAAACTCTTTATTTAAGAGTTCTCTATGCATACCTCAATGAAATAACTGAGGATTCAGAATGAGACATGAACAGAATGGGAGGAAAAACATTCACATATCAGTACATAATACAGATAATAATGTTGGTGTAACCAAATAATGCTCCCCAAAAGACACAGGTTTATAGTAGTGCTCTCTGGTGGGGTACATGCTGTAAAATCTTACTGAATTTCAACAGCTGCATTTGCTTAGAGGACGAACACTCGGCCACTTTCAAACAGACCTCATTGCTCAAAAATAATCCCAAACCACAAACCTCCTGCTGCACCTAAGCATAAACCAGCAAAATAGTTAACAGTGCTCCTCTATATAACGTGATTTTAACTGGCATTGTGTGCATAAAGGTTATAGAGTCATAGATAGAAATGTAAGGCTGGACGAGACCTCAAAGTCATTGAGTCCAGCCTGCTGCACTGAGGCAGGACTAGTAAACCTTTGCAAATAGACACACTCAAATGTGGGGCCAATCATATTTTTAAAGTTAGGCACAAGCTTCAATTCTTCGCTGGACTGAAGCCTAATTGGGTAATAAACCCCAAAGTGTTAAAAATTCTACAGCTGGCTCAGAAAAGCCACAAAGTTACACTGAAAGAGGGGAACACTTGGGGCTAAGTTCAGCCCTGGTGTAAGTGGGCACAACTCCACTGTGGTCAGTAAAATTACATTAGGATTAATTTAGTCCTTTTTGCTTTTCATTACTAAAGAATTATTTTAGAATAGTGTAGGGATTGCCTGATTGCTGATTTAGTGGGACAATGTGCATAATCAGTTAATGTAAATATCTTATGATGTTCAAGGTACTAAGAAATAATGAATATGGTCTGTATTTTACTTTCCAATATTTTTCAATTGCAGATTGATTTCTAATGGTGCATTCAATCTTTCCTGAAAAAAATCTTGATATTCTTTTAATCCTCCTGATTATTTAAAACTAATCATTTACATTGATTACCACTTCAAAGTACTCTGATCTAAACACCTTTCAGCACTATTATTTCCACCAAATGTTTACTTTGCAATTTGAACTACTAGTTTTCCGCTTGTTTTGTGTGGTTATGAAAAGGAATCCAATAATATCTTCTAAACCTTTTCTGTATCCTGTGTTTTTCAATTTCTGTGCTATTGTATACCAGACTTGAAAGCTTTGAACTAGCTCATGCAGAAACCTGTAATCCATGAATTATTTACTAACTGAATTCTTTACATGTTTCTCAGTTAGCTATCTGTGAGGAAAACAAAGCACCTTTAGGGAGTAGCATGCTCTAATTATGCCTTTAAATGAAGTGGGAAGGAGCTGGGACAAAGAGGACAGTGATACATTGATAAGCCATTCAGAATTTGGAAGAACATTTAAGTAAGGTGTCTCATGATGGCAAAGCCATATTGCAAGTAAAAGTATTGTACTACCTAGTGATTTACAGTCTAAGAGCTAATTAGAAGCTTCTAGAGCAACCATTTGGTGGCTTTTAGGTTGTAGCTTAGTTGCACCTATTTCAGTTTTTGGTTTTCAAAAATGCCTTTAATGGAACGGAACATTCTCTTAGAACCAAGCTGTGAGCAGGCATTTTTCACAATTTTTCACAAAAAAAGGTAAAAGCCACTTAGCAGGTATATACTCTGACTATCCTTTTTTTCCTCTGGTTGCAATCTATGGGGTTATTCAAGTTTTATTTCCTTGAAGTTTATTTGTGCATCTGATTAATATAAGGCACTTTGTGGAAGACTTGGTAGCCTTCCCTAGGTGCAAAAGGAATCTGAGAAAAGACTGGAGAAGGAAGCTGGGTGCAGAGTAGAGCTGGGTGAAGAACTGACTTTTTTGGTTCGCTAGCAGTTATGAAAAATAATGGGGAAAAAACTGGTCAAACTGAACTCGAAAAATTTCAGTGAAGCGAAAAATACCATTTCAGGTTGAATGAAACAAACTGGTAACCATTGTCATAGCCCCAGGAGGAAGCAGAACTGCAGTCTCTGGACTAAGGAGTAGGGTTAGACGGCTGGGTTAAGAACAGTGAATTTCAGTGGGACTGCAAGCCTAAATCCCTAGACTAAAGGGAGAAAAGACTAGGGTCCCCACCGATACAGAGGAGACCTAAGGGGGCCTGAGACATAAAGGGGTACCATGGTGACCATGGATGAGTAGGAGGTGCAGTTAATCCATGAACTGTGACAACTAACCACCATCTTCTTCTCTTCTGGCCACTCTGTGAATCTAGCCTGAATATCTATGTTTCTGGCTGAAATTACTTGGCGAATTTGTGATCAATTCATGAATACTTGAAGGTTGACTGAAATGGCATTTTTCTGCAAATACACTGTTCAACTGAAACATTTCACCCTGCTTTACTGCAGAGTCAGGCGATTCTTCCACACTTGTGAAATCTGTTAGGGGAAGTTCAGTTAGCTACAGTGGTGGAGCAATGTAGGAGAGAGGACTGTCAATTTTCCCCTTTAACATCTGGAGGATGATTTCCCTCTCACTGGGGAAATTGCCTGAGTTATGGGTCTGAACATTACCTGGGGTTTTAGCTATTTTGCAGACACATCAGTGTTTTGCTTCGCATATGAATTGTTGGGGCTGTGAAGTCCCAGGGAGTCTGGTAATCCAGAACTGCTGGAAATAAATGGGTGCTGACTTTTTTTAAACTTTGGGCATTTCATTACCTCGTAGAAAATATGTCTGCCTCACTTGGTAGCCAGTGGGGATTTCCAATTGCAATGCCACAAGGGCACTCTGACTGCCATTGCAGAAATCACACCAAAACTGATAAACAGGAAGCTGGAACTTATGTGACATTTCACTTTAATTTCCAAAGGTACTAAAAAAGGGCATCAGTGAGAAAAGTCTATCTAAGAATGTCAGTGTATTCCAATTAGGGAGAAAGCTGGATGGTGAAGAGGGAAGATTCTGTTTTTCTTGTTTAGCTTTAGCTAAATACTTCCATAAATACTTCCATACAATACTTCCATAAATGTTCTTTTCTTGGGTGAGAGGAGCACCCTTCAGCCACTCCCACCTCTATTTCCCTTTTTGACTCAACTCCCCATGTAAGCTTGACAGGAAGTTTATTCCATTCTTTCTGAAATACAGCAAAACTGAAAGGTGTTTATCTTCAGAAACAGTTTAGGAAAGACATCTAGTGAGCTGTTCCATTTAACTTCCAGGTTTGCAGTACTTTTGTATAGAGACATGCATGTTCCTGCCCCAGAATAATTTAAAAGCAGAAAATTTCATAGAGCAAAAAGTCTTCACCATCCAATGAAGTACCTGACTCATGTAAAAGGGCCCAGTTTTGAAGTCCTTAGCCAAGACTCCTGTTGACTTCAAAGGGAGTTTTGACTGAATAAAGTACTTCAGGATTTGGCCCAGCATGCAGCAGTTTGATACTGCCTCCAGGTCCACTACATATATACCTTACAGACACAGTCACAGGACACATATGCCTTCCAGATGGGATAGCTATAAGTATGAAAAAGATTTAAGGAAAGGCACTACGATATAAAATTGAATTGTTAAACTACATAAACAGTAAAGTGACTGCAGGGGAGAAGTGAACTTTACTTTTTTCACCAGCTGAACAATGAGAATGGCAGGAAGTAAACATGTTAAGTGTCCCTCGGTATCAAATGTCATACAATACGGAAAGTAGTCAATGGCGTGCACTTACAAATGGAGAGAGAAATGGCTCTATTTATAGGGAAATAAAAAGGTCATTTGCTTTTATTGAGTTTTTAAAGTATTTCCTTCAGTGCTCATTTGATATGAAAGACTGACTCAGAGAGAGAGCTCATTAAGACTGAATTTCAGAAGGGATTTACTCTAGGAGGAGAATGACACCTGACAATTCATGGAAAGTCACTGATGGTCCTTCTTTGAGCTGGCTGCCCATCAAGTGATGGGGAAATAAAGTTGGGGGATTAAAGGCTGGCTATACAATATTGGTATATATAACTTGGTGCACGGCAAGGTTCATTATTATGGGTTTTGTACTAAACAGGTCATGGATATAGCAGCAATACCATTTAAGTACATTTCTTTTCCACAGGGCAGAGATTTCAGGAACTGTAAAAAGTCACTCACCAGCCCACAAGACAAAGAGTAGTGAGAGCCTCAGCTGAGATTCAGGCCATCAACTGCGGTTTTTCCTTCCTATCTATCCTTTTGAGGTACATAGGAGACATCCTATGAAGAGCTATCCAGAAAACCCAGATTATTACATAGCCAACTATTTGGACAAAGCCATCTGTCATGATAGTACATGGGGTGAATTAGTAAACCCATATTTTTTGCCCACCCAGTGGAACTTCTTGTGCAGAAATAACCATTAAATGGTGGCATTTCTTCTCTCTCTGTATCACTCTTAATTACTACTTTATGTATTATATATAGGCTCATCACTATGGTACTGTGGACCACTCCTTATACTGGAATCCACTTTTGTTGTCCAAAGGTAACTGTGGACCAACCGGACAATGGAAATTGAAGCATGATGTGTATAAGCTATTATTATTATTTGTGTTGTGTAGCACCTAGAGGCCCCAGGACCCTTGTGCTATGGCACTGTCTCTCATCTGTTTTAACTCACATGGAAAATGAGAGACACAAAAGGTGGATATGACAAAGACTGGAGGAAGCACAAAGTAATGAAGATACTGTGATCAGCATGATAAACATCTATCATGGCATGTCCAGCCGCTTAACCGATTGAAGTTAGTATTACATATGCACTGTTTCTTTCAGTTATATTTCTGTGTTTTTCACCATCTTAGTATCCATCTCTTAAATTTAACATTTCTTTTATTAAAAAAAATTCTTTATTAGTAAACAAAATCACCGTGCTTGTTCAAGACTATTACAGCCAAATGCTGGACCCCAAACACTGCTCGGGTATATGGCCTATGTGTTGGGAAGGCTCACAGGTGTGGGGAAATTGAATCCTTTCCTGAGGTCACAAAGTAGCACCTCCCTGGTGGATCTGCATAGTTACAGCTTCACCAGCCTTGCCGCTCACTCATGGGAAGCCTCCTCTCTACTGGGATGAAACGAGTACTTGCAGAACTGTGATGTGCCACAGACACAGAGCCCTATGCACAGACTTCAGTTAAAGTGAATTCAGGATTCTCCAAGGATTGAGGGGCAGGGTTTGGTCCTTGGAGAAGTGCTGAGCACTGACAGCTCCCATGACTTCAGTTAGGAGTGCTGGTGCTCCATATCTGTAAAAAGCCCTAATTAGTGTACGTATGCTGCTTAAAAGAGAATAGATCAGAATTTTGTGAACAAATTGTTAGACAAATTTTCTCCTCTATTCTTTACAGAAATTAAACAGAAATTAAGTAGCAACCTAAAAATCAAATAATATCAAAAGCTAGGTTAACCATTCATTTCGAATAAGCTATACAAAATAATTACCCCCCCTTTTTTTTTCTGTTCACAAATGGTTAATGACTGTTCCTGATTTGTGGATGTGATTGTTATTTGGAAATAGGTTAACATTTGTTTTCATAAACTATGGATGGAATGGTTGGTCACTTATGTTGTGTGGTATTATATCTGCTCCCTGACAGGATCAGTGATTTTTACACAGGAAAATAACAACAAAAGAACACTTTTTCTAGAATGAGTTATTGAGCGAATAAGCATTTATAATATTTATCACATTTTTGGGAGTTACTAAGTTTTTCGTAGACAAATATGCTGCTATCTGAAAATATTTGAACAAAATTGGCCTGTGCAGCCAAAATACTGGTCATGTTCATGGAAAGTAATCATTAAATGTCAGACATGTTTGTTTTCAGTTAAATCATTGGTGCGCATTTGTAAAACCTACTAGCAGCATGATTATTCAACTGTTGTTCCTTGGAGATGTGACAGCTGGGGCACTATGTTAACTTATCTGGGAGGGAGTCATTCTCTAAATCGCTTGTGGGAATAAGGACTCTGTCCAGTGGGAGTTTCTCCTCTGTAAAACAGCAGGAGTAGGGCATAACGTCTTAGAGGTATTTCAGCAAAATATTAACAATGGCTCTTCCCTCCAGTTGGGTGTAAAGAAACCCCTGCTACCTCAGGATCACCTGTTCTGGGATGACAGGATAGAATTATTTATAACTATACTAAGTAGGTGCTTAGGGTGGCATTCAGAATGGGGCGGCAGTCTGTGTCCCGCGGCGGCAATTCGGCGGCAGCTCCGCCGCTCTTCCCCCGCGGTGGCTTTTGGGCGGCAGCTTAGCCACTCTTCCAGGCACGACGGCAATTCGGCAGCAGCACTGCCGCTGTTGCGGAGGTGGCAATTCGGTGGTGGCTGCTTGGGGCGGCAAAATTGGTAGAGCCACCCCTGATACTAAGAAGAATGGTTCAGAAGTTAGGGAGCTTTTTTGACTGTGTGACCTCGGGCAAATCACTTAACCTCCCTGTGCCTCAGTTCCCCAACTGTAAAATGGGGATTACAATACTTCCATAAATACTTTCCTAACTGACAGTGGATGTGCCAGGATAAATATATTAAAGATTGTGTGGTGCTCAGATACTATGGTAACGGGTCAGATCAGTGAGCTATATTCTGCTCTCAGCTACATTTTGTAATCCTCTGGTTAATATGTAATTAAGGGCAAAACTTGAACTTTAGTGTCTCGAGTAGAAGATATAGCTAGAAAAATATAGCTTTTGGTCCTGGGCTGAAGAAGAGTATTCCTTTGTCAGGGAGTCATCCAGTGCCTAATTCGTAATGAAAGAGGTGCCAGGGCTCAAGCAATTAGGTGCTATGGCTCAAGACATTTTTTTTTTACTTTCATAACTGATGCAGCAAGCCCAGAGGTGCTGTTGCTATGAACTGCCAAGCTTAAAGGTGCCGGGGCTCAGCCCTGGCAAGCCCCAGCACAAATTAAGCACTGGGTCATTCCTTTCACAGAGCATCCACTTTGCAAAACTTCTGTTCCTCATTTGGACCCCTATTTAACAGAGGACATAAGCTGAAGTATTTTGCTGAATCAGGGCCTTGATGGAGACTGAGGAACAAAGAGGAAACTGAATGTAACCAAAGAACTGAACCATAATGTGAAGGGTGAGAAGAGCTATTCAACCCCATTAAAAAGGCAAAAGAGGAACCCTGGTACCAGTTAAACAAGAACTTGTCTTTAAGGTGGGGGGGTTGAGGGGGAGTAAATGGAAGTAAACTTTCTTGCTGTTGATTCAGTTCCTGAAGTGTTAATGCCACATAGTGATAAGTGACTACTTGATGAACTCTTACACAAATCTGAGTTCAACATTGACCATAACACCTAAATAAACTTTAGAGAGTATTTGCTTTAGCAACAATAGTGATAAAATACAGTTATTGATGCGTTTCAGAGTAGCAGCTGTGTTCGTCTGTATCCGCAAAAAGAAAAGAAGGCCTTGTGGCACGTTAGAGACTAACAAATTTATTTGAGCATAAGCTTTCGTGAGCTACAGCTCACATCATTGGATGCATGCAGTGGAAAATGCAGTGGGGAGATTTATATACACAGAAAACATGAAACAATGGGTGTTACCATACACACTGTAACGAGAGTGATCAGGTAAGGTGAGCTATTACCAGCAGGAGAGCGGGAGGGAAAAAACCTTTTGTAGTGATAATCAAGGTGGGCCATTTCCAGCAGTTGACAAGAACGTGTGAGGAACAGTAGTGGGGAAAATAAACATGGGGAAATAGTTTTACTTTGTGTAATGACACATCCACTCCCAGTCTTTATTCAAGCCTAAGTTAATTGTATCCAGTTTGCAAATTAATTCCAATTCAGCAGTCTCTTGTTGGAGTCTGTTTTTGAAGTTTTTTTGTTGAAGAATTGCAACTTTTAGTTCTGTAATCAAGTGACCAAAGAGATTGAAGTGTTCTCCGACTGGTTTTTGAATGTTATAATTCTTGACATCTGATTTGTGTCCATTTATTCTTTTCCGTAGAGACTGTCCGGTTTGGCCAATGTACATGGCAGAGGGGCATTGCTGGCACATGATGGCATATATCACATTGGTAGATGTGCAGGTGAACGAGCCTCTGATAGTGTGGCTGATGTGATTAGGCCCTATGATGGTGTCCCCTGAATAGATATGTGGACACAGTTGGCAACGGGCTTTGTTGCAAGGATAGCTTCCTGGGTTAGTGGTTTTGTTGTGTGGTGTGTGGTTGCTGGTGAGAATTTGCTTCAGGTTGGGGGGTTGTCTGTAAGTAAGGACTGGCCTGTCTCCCAAGATCTGTGAGAGTGATGGGTCGTCCTTCAGGCTAGGTTGTAGATCCTTGATGATGCATTGGAGGGGTTTTAGTTGGGGGCTGAAGGTGATGGCTAGTGGCGTTCTGTTGTTTTCTTTGTTGGGCCTGTCCTGTAGTAGGTGACTTCTGGGTACTCTTCTGGCTCTGTCAATCTGTTTCTTCACTTCAGTGAGTATTGTAGTTGTAAGAACGCTCGATAGATTGATGCTGCACACAGGGGTCCTAACGAGGTATCTAACTGTGTCTAATTTTTCTGTTCTTGTTTCACTGATATGGATTAGGAGTTTTCTGCAGGGCCTGGGTATTAATAGCTAACTCCTGAATTAACCTTCTGCTGTAAGAGTATAATTTACTATGGCGTTTTTAGGGTTATCTTTCAGTAAGGTGGCATGAACATCTGCCAAATAACCATTACAATGTACTCATGCCTAAGGAAGTTTATTTTACCTTTAATGTGTGCTTTAATAGATATTTGGAAGTACTGATTCATCTGATTTATAGGAAAATAGTTCTCGATAGCCGTGCTAGTGTCAAAGCAAGATGTATTATTATTATTATTACTTATTATAAACATAGCAATGTCCAGAGGGCACATTTTGCTACTATCGGTACTGTGCAAGCATATAAAGATATGATGCTTCCCCCTAAGAGACTGCAATCAAAGGTCCTGATGCTGCCAGGAACTCTATACAGTCTACTATTGCATTGTTTCTTACTGGAGCAGGAATTAAGAAAACGTGTGACAAGGTGGAGAGAAAAATACACCAAAATATATACAATTTTATATACATTTGCCAATTGTTTATTGTAGATGGATCAAGCACCAAGTGTCCCCAACTGTTTCTCAACTGAGCCACCATTAATAGGTTTATTTTTTTTTAATGGAGATGGGTCTTGTGGAGAGATTTGAAGGAGGAAAGGGGTGTGGGCTTATGAATGAGAACAGGAAAGGAGTTCCATGCATTTACAGGTCGGAAACCACACCCACTTTTCCTGATTAGTTATATAAACTCTCCAAGGAAGAACCATGGAAAAGCTGACACTAGCTGGAAAGAATAACTGGAAGAAGTATCGTTCTGTCTGGTGCCATCAGATATCATGTAATTCTTTCAAACTTCAGATCGTGCATTAGTCATCTTCCTGTGTTTTTTGTTTGTTTGTTTGTTTATTTAATTTGGTCTCAGCAGGCACTTGCCTAAGTCCCTGTGGTGCCAAAATTGCTCTGATTATGTGTTTTTACATGCAGCATCAGCTATACATTCCTACTATAACTTTAATACTTCTACAAATCAACAGTTACTAATATAATTTTGACCCTCTGAATGGTGAGCAGATATCGGGCCCTGAAGGTCGGTCTCTTCTCCTGGCAGAGAAGAAATCAGTGATATGGAGTCTGGGTATTTTCTTGGTGTAACTTTTTTTTTTATTTACATTGTATTGCAACACTGTATATAGTATTCAGAGTAGCAGCTGTGTTAGTCCGTATCCACAAAAAGAACAAGAGTACTTGTGGCACCTTAAAGACTAACAGATTTATTTCAGCATAAGCTTTCATGGGCTACAGCCCACTTCATCGGATGCATAGAATGGAACTTATAGTAAGAAGATATATATATACATACCGAGAACATGAAAAAGTGGAGTAAGAGGCTAATTAATTAAGATGAACTATTATCAGCAGGAGAAAAAAAACTTTTGTAGTGATAATCAAGATGGCCCATTTAGACAGTTGACAAAAAGGTGTGAGGATATATACCTTCAAGTCAGCGGCACTGCTATGGGTACCCGCATGGCCCCACAGTATGCCAACATTTTTATGGCTGACTTAGAACAACACTTCCTTAGCTCTCGCCTCCTAACGCCCCTATTCTACTTGCGCTACACTGATGACATCTTCATCATCTGGACCCATGGAAAAGAAGCCCTTGAGGAATTCTACCACGATTTCAACAATTTCCATCCTACCATCAACCTCAGCCTACACCAATCCACACAAGAGATCTATTTCCTGGACACTACTGTGCTAATAAGCGATGGTCACATAAACACCACCCTATACCGGAAACCTACCCACCGCTATACTTACCTACATGCCTCCAGCTTCCATCCAGGACATACCACACAATCCATTGTCTACAGCCAAGCTCTACGATACAATCATAATTTGTTCAATCCCTCAGACAGAGACAAACACCTACAAGATCTCTATCAAGCATTCTTAAAACTACAATACCCACCTGGTGAAGTGAAAAAACAGATTGACAGAGCCAGAAGAGTACCCAGAAGTCACCTACTGCAGGACAGGCCCAACAAAGAAAATAACAGAACGCCACTAGCCATCACCTTCAGCCCCCACTAAAACCTCTCCAGCGCATCATCAAAGATCTACAACCTATCCTGAAAAATGATCCCTCACTCTCACAGATCTTGGGAGACAGACCAGTCCTCGCTTACAGACAGCCCCCCAACCTGAAACAAATGCTCTCCAGCAACGCAACACCACACAAAAAAACCACTAACCCAGGAACCTATCCTTGCAACAAAGCCCGATGCCAACTCTGTCCACATGTTTATTCAAGTGACACCATCATAGGGCCTAATCACATTAGCCACGCCATCTGGGGCTCATTCACCTGCAGATCTACCAATGTGATATATGCCATAATGTGCCTGCAATGCCCCTCTGCCATGTACCTTGGCCAAACTGGACAGTCTCTACGCAAAAGAATAAATTGACACAAATCTGACATCAGGAATCATAACATTCAAAAACCAGTAGGAGAACACTTCAACCTCTCTGGCCCCTCAGTAAAGGACTTAACGGTGGCAATTTTGCAACAGAAGAGCTTCAAAAGCAGACTCCAATGACAAACTGCTGAGCTTGAATTAATATGCAAACTAGATACCATTAACTTGGGTTTGAATATAGACTGGGAGTGGCTGGGTCATTACACATATTGAATCTATTTCCCCATGTTAAGTATCCTCACACCTTCTTGTCAACTGTCTAAATGGAACATCTTGATTATCTTGATTTCTCCTGCTGATAATAGCTCATCTTAATTAATTAGCCTCTTACTCCACTTTTTCAAGTTCTCTGTATGTATATATATATATATATATATATCTTCTTACTATATGTTCCATTCTATGCATCCGATGAAGTGGGCTGTAGCCCACGAAAGCTTATGCTCAAATAAATTTGTTAGTCTCTAAGGTGCCACAAGTACTCCTGGCTTTTTTTGTATATAGTATGTGTAGTTGGCACTCAAATAAATCACTCTTTCAGGGATCTCAGCCCAAACTCCAGGCCCAGTTCCAAGGAAGCCCCAAGATTTGACTCTAGTTGGAGAGATTAAGGCAGGAGCAAACTTTTCTGCTGTGTACAACAGCTCCCCTCCCCAGCCCCTGAAAAAAAGTGCTATCAACAAAATGACCAGTATTACTCCTAAGACTGTACACTGCTTCCATGCTAAGAAAAAAGTTGTAAGGCTCTATTGAACAATGCTATCTAGTGGCTCCTGCCATGGCTATTTTAGTTATACGGTGTCTTCCTCAACTATTCTCTATATATCAAGTTATTTGTTTCGGTGTTTTCCTTCAAAATATAAGTAAATATAGAGTAAGAGGGGAAAAAGAGGATTTTTTTTCTTAAAATCTTGGATCTCCATGTTACTTTAAACTCCGGTTTCTGGTTCTTGCATCTTGCTAAGTGCTTTGGTGCTGCCCGGAAAAGTATCCAGCACATGAAGTAAAGCCTGTAAATACGGCCAGTGCTGTCCCATATACCAGATGTGTCACTAATGCAATGTTGCCAGTTCAAATATTGCCACTGTCTCTATCACTGAACAAAGGCTATTATAGGTGGGGGCAGGCAGTGAGTTAAGAGGTTAACTATCAACTCTTCTTAGGTATGAATAGGAAATATTGTTCCCATTTCAGACTAGTGAAGCAGGGACCCAAACCCCCACTCAAGCTTCCCGACCACCTTTGTTCCCACCTACCCTCTGTTGAGCACTGATTTGTTGGACATGGGGATCTACTCTCATGTACCCAGATTTAATTAATTTAGTTTTCAAAACTTTAGTTCATACAAAGGGGAACCTAGGCCTGGTCAACACTACAAAGTTCAGTTGATCTAAGTTGACTTGTTTCAACCATTGTGCATGTATCTACTCCTCATTTTGTCTCTCGCCAAGATAAGCACCTTGTTACAGTGATGCAATAACACCACCTCCCCAGAGCCACAGGCAACCTACATCAGTCTATGCAGTGCAAGTATAAACACGGAATTACCTGTGTCATCCCTAAAAGTCCTCTTGCAGCTGTCCCACAATGCCCTTGTCCCTGCAACACTGGCTGCTCCAGCCACACTTTCAAATTCCACTTCCCAGAGGTCACAGAAACTGGAAGCCCACCACCCACCTCCCTTAAAATCAGCAGTGTGTTTTTGAAATGCCTTTTCATGATTGCCCACCTTGGAGTGCACACCGACCAACCCACCTTTGTGAGGAATCGATTGTGCTAGCTCCACACACAGAGAGCTACTCCTGCCTGGAGCAGGAAAGAAGCCATGGATCTTATTGGCCTGTGGGGAGAAGATAGTGACAAGCACAACTAAGGAACACCAAAAGAGGTATAGACATCTACGTGCAGAGGGCACAGAGGATGTTGAAAGGGGGTATGACAGGGAGGAGCAGCAGTGCCGCATGAAAGCAAAGGAACTTTGACAGAAGGCAAAGGGAAGCCAAAAACAAATCTGGCCCACCCCACAGATTGGCCACTTCTACAATGAACTACCTGCCATACTTGGTGTGGACTCCACCAACATCTTGTATATGACTGTGGGCATTTCTACGAGCCTGATGTGGAGACCCCTGCAGTACACAGTCGGTAAGGGGACTGGAGGGAGATGCAAACCATTCAGCAAGCCAGGAGCTTTTTGAAACTCCAGCAGAGTCAAACCAGTCCTGCCAGGTGAGCACAGATGAGTCTGCTAATGAAGGTGAAGGGAGTTCATGTGTGTATATGCATTATCCTTGTACGAATGTTTTACCTTTTTGTTGCCCCAAACCTTCCCCTCCTCCCCACCCTTCTTCCCCATTTAAAAACAATTCCCATCCCATCTCTGTGTTTAGATAACAATGGCAGTAATTTTTGATTGCTTATGCAATTTAAAAAAATAGTTTGGCAGTCTGAATTACAGTTCACACCAGAGTAGAGTCCTGCACTCAGAGAGAGGTAGAAGAAAGAGGTAGAAGCAACATCTGCTTTTCCATTCTTTGGCTTGTGGGGCTAAACAGGGGAGGAACCACAATTCTCCCAATGCAGAATGTTTTGTTCATCTGACGAGGATGTCCCTTTTATCTGCTTGAGCAATCTCAAAACTTTCATGGAGAAACTTTGCAATCCTCTCCCAAACATTTCTAGGGATGGCAGGTGGCCTTGTTTCTTTCCCTGCAATGGGAGATTTTTCCAACACAACTCTGCTAGGAGTTCTGTGGGCAGCGTTGCAATAAACAGCAACACAAGGGCCCAGGCTGCTTCAGAATGCCAGTAGCAGCGCAGCCAGCTGCCAGGACCCTGCAGCCGACAACGGAGCCCCCGGGCAGCAGCTGGCTGGCGGCCAGGACCCCGGGTGGCAGGGACGCAGGGCCGGCGGCCAGGACCCTGGACAGCAGGGGTGTGGGATCGGTGGCCGGGATGCCAGGCATAAAACCTGAGGGTGCTGCAGCACCCCACCGCACCCCTACTTCCTGTGCCTATGTCTACACCTACATCTAGGCTGCATCTGACATAGCTATGCCAGTATAGTCTCCAGGGTGCAGACATTCACTTAGACTGCACTTATGTTGTACTAGTGCAGTGATGTCAAGGGGAAGGGTGCTCTTCTTAGAGCTGTCCACCGGAAGAACATGTATGTCACTAATTGGGGAACAGGAGAAGAACCTCCTATCTATTATGCTCTGCTGATAAGAAGACAAAAATGTAGTCTCGGCAACAACAAGCAGAGGAAAACAGTATCCCTTTTCTTATCAGCATAATGAAGTGCTTTTATTGCAGCCATTTCTGTTTGTCTTTGTATTTTTAATCCACCCTGGAAGCATATATGCAATGTTTCCCTGATCCCATCCGAGAGGGGATGGTTCAGCATTCTATTCCATAAATATCAAGTCTGATCTTTGTAGACTCCCTATGACTACAAATTCATAGCCTAGCCAGGTTGACTCAGCTCTTCATTGTTTTCAATATAGATTATTGAGTATCGTGCATTTTCTTGCATTGAGATGTCTTTTGGATGAAAGATGGAATACCTATGGTACTCATATGGTCCCTGCTTCCATAGTACCTGAGCGGTTCTGCTTCCCTTTTAAACTTCGCCTCCAACCTGTGCATGTCTTTCAGGTGTCCTAGGGTGGTGCTGGCTGTGCCCAGAGCAGCTTCTTAACCCTTGTTGTCCACTGTGGGATTTGTATACCCCAGCACAGAAAAATGAGCCACAGAGATAAAGGACCAGATTTTTAAAGGGGCCTAAAGATACAGACAGGCATCAGTGGGATTTTCAATGAGAGTTAGGCTCCTAGGTGCTTTTGAAAACCCCATTAGCTGTTTGTCTGCATCTTTAGGAGCCTAAATACCTTTGAAAATCTGGTCCTAAAGTTATATCTACACTGCAGCTGGGAGCATGCCTCTTATCTACCAGTAGACAGACTTGTCCTAGCAGGGCTAGAGCTAGCATGCAAAAAATAGCAGTGCAGACATTGTGGCTCAGGCCAGGGCTGAGGCTTTCAAGCCTAGGGGGTCAGAGGGGCTTGCGAGCTTTTAGCACTTCATGGGTGAAAGCTCAAGTCCTGCTAGCATGAGTCTGTCTACCCAGAATGGGAGGTTTGCTCTCAGCTGCAGTGTAGACCTACCATAAGCGACTTGTGCAAGGTCACACAGGACATTTGTAACAGAGCAGAGAATTGACCCCCCTGTATCCTGAGTCCCAGGTAGCACAGAAACCACTAAGCCATCCTTTCTCTTCAAAGTTGCTATGATTTGCGTAGACATTGGATATATTTTTTTCTTTGTAAAGTTAAGTATTGTCCCTGGTATTTCTGAGCGCTATTTCTCTTCCCGAAACTACTCTGTAGTGCTAGCTACCAGCCCTGCTCCAGAGATTTCTGTGTTTCAGTGATGCTGTATGTACCTTGAGTTGAAAAATGTTATCTAAATAAAAAATAGTATCTTTGTTTTTATATACAGAACAGACAGGACTGTTACGGGTAACATATAAACTAACATCCAAATCCTGGATTCTAGGACATAATCCAAGTGACTTGGATTCTCAGAATGCATGGAAAGGAGCATGAGTTCACCAGCTATGTGGAGGTGGAAGGTGGATAGTGATTGCTATGTGGATCTATCTACCATGTCCATTCTTCCTTGGCTGGCTCTTGCTTTGACCCTGCCTCCTTGACAGAGCTGAGCTCTGGCAAGCACTGACAGGAGTTGTGCAGGCCTCGCTAATTAAGCACGCAACTGCAAGGCAACCTTCTACACTTCTGCTGTGTAGAAAATTGCTGTATGGGAAGAGGAGTAAGCAATACCTGTGTAAAATACCTTTAAGCCACTAGAACTGTGCCCATATTATGGGAGTTGTACTGCTTTATCTATAGTTAAAGAGGTACAGCTTCCTTGATGCCCAGCACTATTTACACAGATTGTGCTTTAGAAACAAAATATAATTTCGCTTAAAGATATATGAGCAGTTTTGTGATGCTACTAAATAGTTTTAATTTTTTGGATGGGTAAACTCCTTGATTAACCAAAATCTGAAACTGAAACTACATACCTCTTGTACAATTCTTGTTTTCGGTACAACTTTTGCTTTATATTCCAGGGAAGCATTTTGAAATGATAGACCATTAGATACATGTGATTTTCACTCCTGTGGACTGTAGTACAGCAGTCTATTTTCCGTTTATTAATGTTTAGCTATTCTCAGTTATCCAAATGTCCTCCTTATCTTGCAAGTGTGGAGGAGATCCCGGATGTCAAGCTGTACCTTGTTATGGAAAGCGATTCCGGTATAAACAAGTGTAGAAACGGTCTGGCTGTTCAGAGCTGGGAGGTCAGTCAATGACCAAGTGCAAAGAGACAGACAGGGTCAATACTTAACGTCTTTCTAACATATCTTGATTGCAATAAAAACACTTCTGAGACAATTTTCATAGGCAGATGCTGACACAAAGTAGGATGAACAATTTAGTATCTTTGTATGGCATAGCTTATAGGCCTGAAATCTTTTTTCTTAGCAACCATCAAGGGGGGAAAAAGAGAGAAAATATTGTCACTTTCTTAACAAAAGCACTGGTACTTTCTAAAAGGCTCCCCTCCCCCCCGCTAATCAGTGCTAGCTCTGCAGGATCTCTTAACCTCTTAGTCCCTATCAGAAATGCTAAGACTTGAGATGTAATGAAAAAGAGGTTTTATAAAGGTACATTACCATAATGGGACATGTTTGCCAAGGTGAGGTTCCACCTGTAATTTTTGTGCCTTGCAGGAACAAACCTGTAAACCTGTGTCTCTAATTACTTGACCATAGAGGGAAATCAAGTCTTGAAATTACTCTGATTTCTACCTATAGTTCATCTTAAAGAAACAAATTTTGAATGCAAATTGCACATGGAATGAATGGCATTGGGCTTTAACCTTTTTAAAAAAAAACATGCCTCACTTCAGTTACACGCAGTTTGATAGGTACCAATATAAATCTGAGGTGGTGTAGGGATCTGGAGCAGTCATTCTTTAAATGCTTTCCAATTTTTTTGAAAATCAACAAGATTCGTCTGAGCATATATCTTGCTGTATGATGCAGTGGCCAGAAAGCGTTCAGTGCCGTTTGTTTTATGATGCCTGCGTACAGATTTAGTGTAATAAATGAAATGTAAGTTCTGCATGGATGAAGAACAACTATCTTCTATGAGCATGAAATTGAGCATAACAAGTGTGTGACCCCATCAGCAGCAATTTACTCATAATTATCCAAGATAAGAACATAAGAACGGCCATACTGGGTCAGACCAAAGGTCCATCCAGCCCAGTATCCTGTCTTCCAACAGTGGCCAATGCCAGGTGCCCCAGAGGGAGTGAACCTAACAGGTAATGATCAAGTGATCTCTCTCCTGCCATCCATCTCCACCCTCTGACAAACAGAGGCTAGGGATGCCATTTCTTACCCATCCTGGCTAATAGCCATTAATGGACTTAACCTCCATGAATTTATCCAGTTCTCTTTTAAACCTTGTTATAGTCCTAGCCTTCACAACCTCCTCAGGCAAGGAGTTCCACAAGTTGACTATGTGCTGTGTGAAGAAGAACTTCCTTTTATTTGTTTTAAATCTGCTACCCATTAATTTCATTTGGTGGCCCCTGGTTCTTATATTATGGGAACAAGTAAATGACTTTTCCTTATTCACTTTCTCCACACCACTCATGATTTTATATACCTCTATCCCCCCTCATGTCCCCCCTTAGTCTCCTCTTTTCCAAGCTGAAAAGTCCTAGCCTCTTTAATCTCTCCTCATATGGGATCCGTTTCAACCCCCTAATCATTATAGTTGCCCTTTTCTGAACCTTTTCCAATGCCAGTATATCTTTTTTGAAATGAGGGGACCACATCTGTACACAGTATTCAAGATGTGAGCATACCATGGATTTATATAAGGGCAATAAGATATTCTCTGTCTTATTTATCCCTTTTTTAATTATTCCTAACATCCCGTTTGCTTTTTTGACTGCCGCTGCACACTGCGTGGACGTCTTCAGAGAACTATCCACAATGACTCCAAGATCTTTCTCCTGATTAGTTGTAGCTAAATTAGCCCCCATCATATTGTATGTATAGTTGGGGTTATTTTTTCCACTGTGCATTACTTTACATTTATCCACATTAAATTTCATTTGCCATTTTGTTGCCCAATCACTTAGTTTTGTGAGATCTTTTTGAAGTTCTTCACAGTCTGCTTTGGTCTTAACTATCTTGAGCAGTTTAGTATCATCTACAAATGTTGCCACCTCACTGTTTACCCCTTTCTCCAGATCATTTATGAATAAGTTGAATAGGATTGGTCCTAGGATTGTCCCTTGGGGAACACCACTAGTTACCCCTCTCAATTCTGAAAATTTACCATTTATTCCTACTCTTTGTTCCCTGTCTTTTAACCAGTTCTCAGTGCATGAAAGGATCTTCCCTCTTATCCCATGACAACTTAATTTTCATAAGAGCCTTTGGTGAGGGACCTTGTCAACGGCTTTCTGGAAATCTAGGTACACTATGTCCACTGGATCCCCCTTGTCCACATGTTTGTTGACCCCCTCAAAGAACTCTAATAGATTAGTAAAACATGATCTCCCTTTACAGAAACCATGTTGACTAATGCACAACAATTTATATTCTTCTATGTGTCTGACAATTTTATTCTTTACTATGTCTGGCAATTTTATTCTTTACTACATTTGTAGCTCTGTACAAAGAGGTGACTTCCCTTTTTGGAGCTCCATAGGTCCATGATCCAAGCTCACTGACACCATTCCTGGACTAGGAATGGGGCCACTAGTCACTTAATTCTCTTTTTACCACCCTCAGCAACCAATGGAGGAATAAGCAGGAAAGTTAATGCAGCCTAAGTCTGTGTTAGCTTGTCCCCTCTGCAGAGTGAACCCCACTCAGGAGGTGTCTGGGAGCCGATATAGGCAGGAGGACAGTGGATATGGTGCAAAAGCACGGAGCTCCCTTCTCTGTTTTCACCAGCAGATCCCTGTGGAACTTATATAAGGAGGCAGGTTCAAAGTTTATGTGGCTGCCTCCTTCTTCCATTGGACGAGCATACCTTGCCCTTACCCTTGACAAAATGATCTGGAGGAACTCTGCAGGTTTCTTTCTCCAGTGTGGAGGAAGAGGTTGGCTTGCCACAGGCAATGTCTAATATTAAATAGATTAAAACGTTTTTTTTAGAGAAATGTACATAACATCATATAACATTCATATCTATATTTTCCTGCTCCCACTGAAGTCATAGGCAAAATTCATATTTATGTTAATATATGTGGGATTACAATTAGTGGTTTTACAGGAAATGTAACCAACGACAACAAGAGACAAATCAAACTGACAAATCAAGACAACTCATCCATTTGCTCAACAATGATTAAGCTGGCAAGGTGGCCATGAGGTATTAGTTTATTGAACCAACTTTCTCTCACATGCTAAAGAAGAGCTCTATCAGCTCAAAAGCTTGTCTCTCTCTCACCAACACAAGTTGGTCCAATAAAAGATATTACCTCGCCCACCTTGTCTCTCTAAAATCCTGGGACCAACCTGGCTATGCCAACACTTGATACAATGATTAAGCTGGCAGGAATGAAGGGAGCAATGCTATTAATGGAATGTCAGGAATTGAAATGTCTAAATAAATCAATGCCAGCTTGATACAAATTCAAGGTAGCCGGTTGTTTAAGGTAGATAATATTCAAACACATTAAGACATTGGTCTGTGATGCTGTTAACATTTAATTGCCTTAGGTCATGCACTGTACTAAAGGTAAAAGTGATTACACTACCTGCCAAAGAACTTGATGATGACATTGTCAAACTAGAAATGAAATTTAAAATTCTGCCCCTGCAAATGTTCATCCAATCAGACTTATTATTGTAGCTCCTAAAGGCCCCAACCAATATTTGGCTCCTGTTGGATTAGCTGCTGTGCAAATGCAGTAAGAGACAGCCCTACATGAAGAGCTTACATTCTACTTATTTAAGCCAGACAAAATGCAGGAGAACAGAATGCAGTCTGCAAACACAAGGCGGGGAACTGACCCACAGAGGTATGAAGTGGCTTGCTCAAAGAAGTCCGTGGCAGAGTGTGATGAGGTATACAGATCCCACGCTGGAGAGCAAGGAGTTAAGGAACAGTTCTGGCACCAGGCTGCCTCACTGCAGACACACCTGCAGAACTTGCACAAGTGGGAGGCAGGGCTTTAGAAAGGGGAGCAAGCAGTTCAGAGGCAGGCAGTAGGAGAGAGAAGACAGCTTCTCTGAGAGGAAGTTCTGCCCAGGAACTCAAGGCATTGGGTGTAGCTACCCACCATTGGGCCCTGGAGCGGATCCTGAATTGGCGGGGGGGGGGGGGGCAGGGTTCCCCTACCCACTCTAAGAGGACAGTACAACAACAAGAGCCCTCTCCTCTTGGGAGAGGCCTTCTGGAAAAGATTATGACTGTTCAAGGGCCCTGCCCTCAAAGTCCCTGTGCTAAAGGGGAGGACTGGAAACCCCTGGGGTAGGAGGATGCTGAGGGACACGACTGTCCTTCAACGGTAAGACATCTTGCCAACAACTGCTTGACCACTAGGCAGCACTATTGGTGCTTGTGCATCTTCTACACAGAGCCAAAACTAGAAATCAGGTTTTTTTGAGTCCCGGCTCCAGTACCTTAACCTTGAAGATCATCCTTCTCTCCAGATTGGCTGAATGTGTCTATTTGTTTTTATTCCAGAAGAGCTGTTTGCTCATACTATGGTACATCTGGTGGAATTTTCCATTGTGGTGCTTATATTCCGTTGCTGTTTGCTCCTCTTTCACTGTGCTGTGGCCAACAGAATCAGGTCCAGCTTCTTCTAACAGCAGGCATCATACTCCCCTTGAACACTGACAAGGTTTTAAAACCAACCAATACTTTAATGCATATTTATAAGGTATCCCTAGCCAAGTGTCTGCTCTAGATGTGGATAGTTACAGAGGGGTGGAGTCTGTACTTTTGGGAACCTCTAGTTGTCGACAGGACTTTTAAGTAGATATCAACTATTTGGTAGCTGACTCTGCCTCTTCATCACCACCTAGAAGGATAAATTATGGGGTACCAAAACCACGCTCTCAACTGCCACAATTTTATCTGTCCCCTTTCTAGTCAATTAAACTATTATCATTTCCCAGCTATAGAACTGAGGGAAATGGGGGGGACGACTAAATAACCATCCTGCATTTGCTAAAACTTTCCCAGATGCCCCTACTGCTAAATCTCCCTGATCTGCATAGCTGTCATATGCTCCCATCCTCAGGTGTGCCATGTAGTTTATGGATACATTCCTAAGGATCCATGTCTTCCTTCACAGATAGCGCCTCAAAATCCAGTCCAGTCTCTTTCTAAAATTATAGAATGCTCCTGTTTTTTTGTTGGAAAGCCAAGATTCACTTCCGTGCACTTCTTGTTTCTTGGTATTGCCCTAAAAACTCACATGAGCCTTTACAAAAGTAGAAAATAGTAAGCATAGCTCTTATTATGGAGCAGCAGTAGTCACATCATAGTTAATGAGAAGCTTGCTTCATTATCCCTTAATATGTATTTGGCCAAATGATTTTCAAAGAGAACAGGCAAGGTATATCCCTGATTTAAACCAATTCCAATACAACCAAGTGATGACTTTCCTTGGGCCTAGCCCTGACTCTTTTACCTGAATAGGCCTCACTTGTAACTACTATTATTAATACTTATTTGTATTACAGTAGTGCTCAAAGGCCGCAATCCTGATTAGAGCTTAACTGTGCTAAGCACAAATGCTAGTATCATTGACATGTGCAAGTGTTCCGGGCTTTGGTTCCTTATTTTTTCTTGAAGTAGTTCTAATCTCAGGCTTTTAAAAATCTAACGTAACTTCTTTTCCATGGGTAAAGTGATTATGTTGACATATGAGGATGAAATGAGCTATAAATAAGAGTGAAGTACACAATAGTGTGTGATGCATCATGCCCTACAGCAATCGAATGAATGTGTTGGTAATATTTACTATCATATCTGTAGGCTGTTCCTTTCCTAAATATTTTACTGATGTAGTTTGCTGACTAAGAGTGAAAGTAACAGATAGCTAAGAAACAGCCCCCCATTTGCCAATGGAAAATTCCCAAAGAGTTATTGCATGAATACAGTATTTACTATCAAATACAATAGTTGCACTGAAATTTTCTTCCATTTTGACAAAGTATTAGTTCCACCATCTCCCTCAGCAGGTATAGGAAATCTCTATCCAACTGGTAAAATCTTTCCAAATGGAAGAAATAGTGTGTGACCACTGCACTTTTAATTTGGAGGTCAGTCTCGATTTCCGGGCCTGATCCTAAGATGTTGTGCAAATTCTCATTGGCTTCACTGATGCAGGAGCTCTCTGTCATTTAATCCAGTGGTGGGAACACACGTTTGAGTTAGATGTTTGAATACATAGAGTTTTATCAACAGAAATAAATTACCATTTTTGATGCCCATCGCAAATTTCATGGACTTTTCCAGTTACTATATATATATTAGTAGTCCATCGCTGAGGATGATGACGATATTGTCACAGTTCCAGTTACTATTCCCAATGGAAATAACAAGTCATGGTTGAGGGAATGTGATGCAACTTATATCATGTCTATTTTATCCCTAATAGTAAACATTTTCTTATCAGAATGAAGTCTCATTGTATTCTTGAAAAGTATTTTAAATCACTGGTGTAAATCAACTGGCTTCAATAGACTTGTCTGCTTACAGAAGGGCTACATTTGATCCATCAAGCAATATTCAGAATAGATCAAATTATTTTTGCCCAAATACAATAATATTAGCATAAATGAATCTATTTAATAAGATGAAATAGATGTGGTGATCTCCAAGAGATGTCCAATCACTTCAGACATTTGAAAATAACTAAACTGGCTACCACATTGGAAAATATTTAAAATGTGTCTGAACCACAAAATTCAGATCTGAATACAAACTTTGCTAATGTTCTGTGTTGTTTGGAGCCAGGGTTTTGTTTGGGTCTACCTCTAGAATCCTCCATTGGAAGCTTCATAGAAGATAAATAGTTTTGGACACTTTAATGAGACACTTCTTGCTCTGTTAAGATTCACAGAGATTTGAGCTGTTCTGATCAATATGCACATTTTAAAATATGATTTTTTTTTTATTTTTTTTATTTTTTGTGATGTTTTTCTACAGGATCAGCCGAAAATTTTCATAAACTAAGCTGTCTTTTGCCTGAAAATAAGAGACCATTTTCTGTCTTTTTGAAATACCTCATCTCATTTCCAGATGTGATCTGAAAGAAACACCTACCCCTTGTTTTGAAAGCAAACAAATTTTAGATTTTGTAATTATTTTAAATAGTCCTATTAAAAGCCATCACAAAAATGAAATGTTGCAAAATTTTCAAATTATCATTATGTTCTATACCAAGAGATGACAAGCTTGCAAGACAAATTGTGAGAATATTTTTCCTGTTAGCTACTGGGAAGAGTTTTCTAAAAGCTTGTTAGAACAGGACTGCCCACTTCTTGTTCCTTTGACAAGGGGGTTTCACTAGTCAATAGTAAGGGTCTAATTTATGACCATTAGTGACATCATATTTCCTATTATGTTAGTGACAATGACATTTATTATTTGCCTTTTCTTATAGCTAAAAATACATCATCAGATACTGGCTTTAGGCCAGACTCAGTTAGCTAAAACTCCACAATAAGCAAATGATTTAGAAACAAAGTCCAGCTGAAAAGATGTATTATGTGCAAAAACTGGAAAATGTGATTTACAAGTTATATTAAATATTTTAATTTCCAGAGGCTATTAATGTCTTGGAAAAATTTTGAGTGACAAAGAAAGTTAACAACCTATGAACATCAACGAAAGCTCCCTAAAGATATTTCAACTCAGCCCTGTTCTATGTCAACTTTGAAACAATGAAGGTATACTTTATAGCAGTATCTATTAGCATTTAACTCATTCAGCATCCAAAAAATGTTAAAGTCTGGTATTATAAAAGTGGGAAGCTATTTTAAATCTTAGAACACTTTGGCCTGGTCTACACTACAGCGTTAGATCAACATATGCCACGTTAGGTCAAATTTATAATGTTTGTGTCTACACTACCGAGCCCTTTCCTCTGAACTAAAGGCCTTGTAAAATCGATGCCTGTACTCCACCTTGGCGAGAGGAGTAACGCTAGAATCAACCTTCCTGGGTTGAATTAGGGGTAGTGTAGACACAATACTGTGTAATTTGATGGGTTTGGCCTCTGGGAGGTGTCCCAGAGTGCTCCAATATAGCCGCTCTAGACAGCAGTTTCAACTCCACTGCATTTCAGCCAGGTACACAGGAAAAGCCCCAGGAACTTTTGAATTTCATTTACTGTTTGATCATCATGGAGAGCTCACCAGCACAGCTGATCATGCCTGCCCAGGGCTGCAAACGCGCTCCAGCGTGGCGCATACAGGAGACCCTGGATATGATCGCTGTGTGGGGAGAAGAGTCTGTGCAGGCAGAGCTCCAAACCAGCAGAAGAAACGCTGACATCTATGCCAAAATTGCATAGGACATGGGGGACAGAGGCTACACAAGGGACACATAGCAGTGCTGTGTGAAAATAAAGGAGCTCAGGCAAGCGTACCAGAAGACAAGGGAGGCGAACAGTCGCTCTGATTCTGAGCTGCAGACATGCGGCTTCTATGAGCAGCTGCATGCCATTCCAGGCGGGGACCCCACCAGTACCCCAACACTCTCCAGGGATACCTCCCAGGGGCCTCAGGCAGCCACAGACAACAACGAGGAGGACATTGTTGATGAGGAAGAGGAGGAGGAGTGGAATGCACAGCAGGAAAGCAGAGGATCCATTCTCCTCAACAGCCAGCACCTTTTCCTAACTCTGGAGCCAATCCCCTCCTACGACCCACTGGTGCAGGACTGTGATGGCGGGGAAGGCACCTCTGGTGAGTGCACAGTTATAATCACACTACAGGGGTTAAATGCAATTGTGGTTAATGTTTAATCTGAGGTAAACAATTGGGATACAGTTGGCGGCCAGCCTAGCTACGCAAAGGGTGCTCCCTGGAAAAGCCTGTTTATATGCCAATAGTTTCCCCACCAAAAAATGTCCCTGGGTGTGCCCTGACACCATCTACCTTTTCTTGTGTGCTCACTGTGCCTGCCTGCAAACCAAAATCTGCTGCCCAGCACTCTGCCATGTGTTGAACCTTATGGTAGGTGCGTCTTTTAAATGACAAAATGTGGCCGTGTACCGCAGGGAATGTATTTACTGCTGTGAGGTATTTCATTCATTGCAAGAGTTAACCTTCTGTTTTCAACAATATATGTTTTTCCCTGCAGCTGCAACCTTGTCTGTGGGTGCTTCCTCCACCCTAGCACAAAGGCTGTCCCAGATTAAAAGGCAAAAAAAGCGGACAAGGGAAGATATGTTCTGTGATTTGATGCATTCCTCCAAGACTGACAGGGCCGAGCTGAAAGCATGGAGGCTTACACCATCAGAGAGCATGCACACCGACCAAGAGGGCAGACAAGCATGCAGGGAACAAGAGTGTAACATGCAAGAGGAGATGTTGTGGCTTATCGGGGAGCAAATAGACATGTTGAGGCGTCAGGTTGAGATGCAGGACAGGCAGCTAGACCTTAGAGTCCCGCTACACCCAATGATGGACCAGCTGCCCTCCTCACCAAGTCCCATATCCTCCTCTCCCAGATGTCCTAGAATGTGGGGGGAGGGGAGAAGCTCCATTATCCCTTGAACTAAACTCCAGGAGCAGAAGGCTCTCATTCCCAAAGCTTTGACTGCTACACAGTGCAATTGTAGTAAGGTATATGTCCTTGCTCCTCCTGCCCTGTGTTATCAGGCCCTTAGACCTGAGTTGCTATTCATTGCTGTCTCTGTTCAGTGTTTGTTAGCATAATAAAAATGCATGAACTGAGGACAAGAGGCTCTTTATTCACTGTGCACGCTGTGGTTGGTGGGGAGTTAGTTTACAGGGCAGTACATGCAAACAACGGGGCAGCCTGGTAAGGAACAACACACAGAACTGTCACACCTTTTGTCACACAAAATCATTCATGAAACTGGTTTTCAAAGCCTCTTGGAGATGCAGTGCGCCTCGATGTGCTCTTCTTATTGCCCTGATATCTGGCTGCTCAAAATGGACTGCCAGGCAATCTACCTCAACCTCCCACCCCTCCAGAAACGTTTCCCCCTTACTTTCACAGATATTATGGAGCACACAGCAAGCAGCAACAAAAATGGGAATATTGCTTTCACTGAGGTCTAAACTAGTGAGTAAACTGCACCAGTGCCTCTTTAAACATCCAAAGGCACATTCTACCACCATTCTGAACTTGCTCAGCCTATGGTTGAACTGCTCCTTACTGCTGTCCAGGCTGCCTGTGTACAACTTCATGAGCCATGGGAGCAAGGGGTACCTATTGGCATTTCAACATCACCAACGGTAATTTTCAGGTCTGGAAAGAAAGTTCCTTCTTGCAGCTTTCTGAACAGACCGGAGTTCCTAAAGATGCGCGTCATGTACCTTTCCCGGCCATCCCACGTTGATGTTGATGAAATGGCCCTTGTGATCCACTCGCGCTTGCAACACCATTGAGAAATACCCCTTGTGATTTACATAGTCTTTCGCAAGGTGGTCTGGTGCAAAGATAGGGATGTGCATTCCGTCTATCACCCCACTGTAGTTAGGGAATTCCATCACGGCAAAGCCATCGACTATGTCCTGCAGGTTGCCTAGAGTCACTACCCTTCTTAGCAGAAGTGAATTGATTGCCCTGGCTACTTGGATCAGAACAGCCCCCACGGTAAATTTACCCTCTCCAAACTGATTCCCAACTGACCGGTAGCAATCTGGTGTTGCAAGCTTCCACAGCGCTATTGCCATTCACTTCTCAACTCTCAGAGCAGGTCTCATTTTGGTATTTATACACTTCAGGGCTGGGGAAAGCAATTTTCAAAGTTCCATGAAAGTGGCCTTACGCATTTGAAAGTTATGCATCCACTGCTCCTCATCCCATACCTGCATAACTATGCGGTCCCACCAGTCTGTGGGCCTGGGCCCAGAAACGGCGTTCCACCATGTGAACAAGCCCGGCTGCTGCCGCCAGCATGTGCAAATTGCTCCATTCCATGGTTTCCAGCATGGCTATCAGCATGGGATCACATTCTTCCGCGTGGCAGCTCCTGGCTAGGCTCTGTAAATACCACAGGACGATGTGTGAGGTGTTTGCGACACTCACAAACTTGTACAGTTGAGCAGAGTCCACGCTTGCTATGTGACGGCATCTGCACGAGTAACCCAGGCTTAGGCGCGACCATGACTGTTTGCCGCTGCTTTCAGGGACAGAAGGAGCGAGGAGGCAAGTGCATCATTGGAGGCTGACGATATGTACCCAGAACAACTCGCAAAAATATTTTGGCCCACCAGGAGCCTAACCCAGAATTCCAGGATTCTGTGGGATAACTGCCCAAAGTGTATCGCTCTGTGAGTCAATACTAGCCATGGTAGGGGGGATGTGCTCCGCCGACACAATGTGCCTAGTGTGGACATGCAGCGTCAATTTTGTAAAATCAGAAGCTAAATGTTGACTTAAATAAATTCGACCTCATTTCATAGTGTAGGCATGCCCTTTTTGTGAGTTTCTATGTACTTTACAGGCTTAGGGCGTACGGTCCCAATCCTGCAAACATGCACATGAATAACTTCACTCATTCCATTATACTTCTATTGCTAAAAGTACAATTTATATGCTTACTTGTGTTCAGGGCTGAGCCCTAATGGAACAGGACTATCAGTCCCCATACCACTGCATAACAGCTTAAACACAAATTGTGAAGAAGAATGCAGTATCCAGTTAGTGTTAAGGAGCTTTAGTTCTTCATTGATTTATGAAAAACTGAAAATGATTTCTTTGTTGCTTTCTATATTCAGCACTAAAACTCTTCCCAATATGCTGCCATGCCAACTGATTATTGACAGACCTCAAAAGTTTGAGAATTTCTCTTCAAATAAAATCCACTCTCCTCCTGATCAGTCTCGAAATTGATCCGGTTATCTCATAAGATCAGGCTTTATTATTATTTGTACTGGTAATAATTGTTTATATTGTGGTGCTGCCTATAGGCTCAAATCAAGATCAGAGTCCCATGTGCTAGGTGCTGTACAGACACATAATAAGAGAAAGCTGACCAGATGAAAATCCTGATTAGTGAATAAGGATCTTGGCTATCCTGTGTGTCTTCTCACACACACATACATTCATGTTGCCAACACATAAGGCAGGACTAATTACGTGTCATAGCAGGTAAGGTCATGAATGGTTTAAATGTAAAAAACAAAATAAATAATGCTTTGCAGAGATAATCTGCTGAATCTAAGACAAAAATATGTATATGAAAAAAAATATAGTACTCCAGAAAGGGCAATAATATCAACAATAGTCTCCTAGCCTACACTGAATTTCCTTAGCAACCATATTATCCTTAGTGTTTACTTTTCCTCAAACAAAATATTCATGCCTTTTTAGCATCGCATACACAACAATTGCTCAATTATCAAGTAATGGCAAGCAGATGGTAATTGAGAGTTAATCTACCTGTTTAGATAAGACCACTGAGCCATACTTACTACAAGGCAGCATTATTGGGGGGCTAGCAACTGACCCAGAATCTATTGATGCTGTGCAACCAAGGTAACTTTGGGATCTGCTATTGATAGTATAACTAGAAGCTGTCAACTGTATATTTGGTTGAAGGTTTCTTGATGGTTCACTTGACGATACTGTGTAATGTACTAGGTGGATTTTAAGAAACTAACCTCACGAGCTATTGGATACTACCATAGGAGCATTGTAGATGTCATATTTCTGGTCTTCAGGAAAGCAGTGATGCCCCCAGAAGGGTCCACATTCTTTTCAGAAACAGGAATAGTGTGTGTGCCATGTTTAGATGGAAGTGATATAAACACAAAGTGGAAGTTCAGAAAGGGTAGAAGAAAGGCAAAGTTTTTATTGTGGACCTGGTTTTCTTTCAATTTCACTGCTAGACAGAGATGAGGACTAGAACATTTTCTACCTAGTAATGGACCAGTACCATTGTTAGAATTCTTTTTGCTCCTAATATACTTAATAAAAACCCTCCTAATTTTCCTTCACTCTGCTGGACAGAGATTTCTCCTTTTGTCTCTTTGCTTCCCTTATCAATTTTCCACATTTCCTATCTTCTGAGTTATAGTCATTTTCTCTTTCTTCCATTTGTCATATTTCTCTTTCTTCCATTTGTTTATATTTTATAGCTGCCTTCACTCCCACTCAAACCAAGTTGATGGGGTTTTTAAACCAATATAGCCTTCTTCTTTAATTGTGGAATTTTGGAGTCCTAGCAAAGTGTTATTAAACAATTCCCACTTATCTTTCACATTTTCCTGATTATTTTTTTTCCTCCCAGCTGATCTGGCTCATAAGTTGTTTTCAGCTTAGTGAAATTAGAACTTTTAAATCAGTGTGTGGGTGTGCATATTTATCACTGGTGTGGACTTTATTGTATTTGCACATTACAGATGTGATCAAGTCATGATCAGTTGTACCTAAGCTACCATTGCTTTTTTTTAGTTCTGTAACCAATTCCTCTTTTCCTGTCAAGATGAGATCTAACACAGAATTCCCTCATGTTGGATGCAACACTTTTTAAGTTAGGAAATTGTTATCCTGTAATGTTTAGAAATTCCAAGGATATTTCAGTACTGACAGAATGAGATCTTCAATATATGTGATTCAAATTGATGTCCCCCATGACCATGCAGCTTTCCCCCCTACATATTAGAGATAGGTGTGTAAGTAGCTGGTCATCCTGTTCTGTAGTGTAATTTGAAGGTCTATAGCAGACATTAACTACTACTCCATCTTGTGCATTATATCTTGCCACTCCACTGCCCCCCTTTCCCACTCAATCCTTCCTAAATAGGAAATCACCTTTGATTTTAACATTTAAATCACATGAATCACCCCATTATTCCTCTTGTTCATTACCCAAGCTCCTAGCACTTGTGTATAAGCATTTAAAGATTTTCTTTTCTTCATGTCCTTTGGTTATTTAAAGTTTCTTAATATTGTCTTATTCTTTCTTTGCAATTACTGACTCAAATTTTAGAGAGAAGATTAAAAGATAAGGGGGGATTTTAATCTACATTATTCCAATTTGGCTGGAGTGTGATATAAAAGAAGCAAGAGAGGATTTCTGTTTGTTAGCAAATTAATTCTCCATTTCAGATTTTTGAATAGCTATTACAGATTGCTCTAAAAGAACTATTTATAACTAACCAAGAGAAAAAGGGAAAAAATCTTAGAAATGTATCAGAATTACTAAGTATACAAATGATTGCTTGTCTTGCAATCATTCAGATGTGTGCAAGTTACATAAGGTGGGCATGATTACTTTTCCAATAACAGTTAAAGAATGAAATGGTGTCAGATGATGTCAATCCTAATTGTGATGCTTTCATATATTTCAAAATGGTAATTATTAGATTCTAGATGGCAGGTCTTTTCAGCAGAAGCTTTAATCCTGGCTATAAGAAAATATACATCAAGAATCAGCATTACATTAAAATGGAAGGTACTACTCCATGCCTCTGCCTGTAACCTAACTGCTCTAAGACTTTCATAGGAGTTTTGCACTGTACTCCCTGACAAGCCTAGTCTCCAAATGCTACTTTTACCAATTCATTAGCTTACTGTAATCAAGGCTAAAGAGACATTCAGACTGTGTGATCTTGCCAAAACTCCCAAGTTAAGCATGGCTGGAATGATTAATATCTGGATGGGAGAGTTGCAAAGAAAACATAGCTGCCCTCCATTGTCCTGTACCTGTTGCAGTCAATTATACATGGGCAAAATGCTACCTAATCAAAATTCATTTCTCATACTGGTGGTAGTGTTTTCCTAGGCTTTGCACAGGTGTAAATGACTAAAAAGTTTGCAATTCAGTGTCGTTGTAACTATGTTGGTCCCATGATATTAGAGAGACAAGCTGGGTGAGGTAATATGTTTTATTGGTCCAACTTCTGTTGATGAGAGAGAGACAAGCTTTCAAGCAACACAGATTCTGGGAAAAGTACTCCCACCCTCACAGCAAAAGGCAAAGTGGAACAGATTGTTTAGCATAAGTAGATAGCACATACTGTAAGGGAGAAAAAAGAAAAGGAGTACTTGTGGCACCTTAGAGACTAACACATTTATTTGAGCATAAGCTTTTGTGAGCTACAGCTCACTTCATCAGGAGAGTGGTCTGTTAACACCTCAGCAATGATAGAACAAACAAGAAGGGATTAGATAATGGTAACCAACTAACCCCCACTTTTGCTGTGACACAGGGAGTAGTACTTTTCCCAGACCTAAAGACGAGCTCTGTGTGTCTCAAAAGCTTGTCTCTCTCTCACCAGCAGAAGTTGGTCCAATAAAATACATTACTTCACCCACCTTGTGTCTCTAAACAGCATTCAAGGAAGTAGAAAATCAAGACTGGTGGGCTGCAAAGAGGAATAGTTGTTAGTGATTCAATAGATGGCACTTTTCTTCATGAGCGCTGAACATCCCAGCATTGTTTTAAGGAGCAGGAGATAGAATGCAAAGTCCTGACCATTAGTAGTCATTAAAGATCCATAATAATTATGGAGGAAATAAGATGCTTCCTATGCGAGCACATTGGTTTGACTGCTGAATCTTGAACACTTTTAAGCAAAAATAGGAATGATAGCCTGTGACGTTATTGAAATAAACTGTGACCATATAGATCATTGTTGCAACCACTCATATATTTGTATAAAATGTACAAAAATTGCCATGTGAGGTGTCTAAGACAAGGTTATGATTTGCTGGTTATGATTTTGCTGTCTGTATGTGTGTTTCATTTTTGTATTTGAAGTTATGAATACTGGCTATGTACTTGCATCTCAATGTGTTTGATTCTAAGTAGCCTCACTGAAACATTTGGTCATCTTCTTGAGAAAGGACTATTCTCAGTAAGTGCCCAGTTAAGAAACTCTTAACTGACAATGGACTTTGGGAGACACCAATCCACATCTGAGCTTTCCTGGGAACGTTCAAACTAAAATGTAAACAATGGTGTCGGCTTGCAAACTGAGTCATGCATGGACATGTGACTTGCGCAGGAGGCTACAAACTCCATCTTGATGCTGTGATTTTGCACAGGAGAACAAAGGGGTTTCTGCCCACAAGAGAAAGAATGTAAAAGGCCCTGGAAACCCCTCCATTTTGTCTTCAATCCTGCTTCTTACCTCTGGAGGGACTTTGCTACAAACTGAAGCTCTGAACAAAGGACTGAATGACCCATCCCAGCTGTGGATGTACTCCAGAGACTTGATTTAAGCCTGCAGTTTATTCCATCACTGCTACAAGCCTGAACCAAGAACTTTGCCATTACTATATATAATTGATTCCATTTAACCAATTTTAGCTCTCATCTATATTTCTTTCTTTTATGAATAAATCTTTAGATTTTAGATTCTAAAGGATTGACAACAGCGTGATTTGTGGGTAAGATCTGACTTGTATATTGACCTGGGTCTGGGGCGTGGTCCTTTGGGATCGGGAGAACCTTTTTTCTTTTACTGGGGTATTGGTTTTCATAACCATTCATCCCCATAATGAGTGGCACTGGTGGTGATACTGGGAAACTGGAATGTATAAGGGAATTGTTTGTATGACCTATGGTTAGCCAGTGGGGTGAGACCAAAGTCCTCTCTGTTTGGCTGGTTTGGTATGCCTTAATGGTAAAGGAAACCCAGCCTTGTACTGTAACTGCCCTGATCTAGGCAATTTGTCCTGAATGGAGACTTTCAGTTGTGTCCCACCAGAGGCATCATCGTTACATAGCCCTGATGCACTGGACAGATCCCAACATAGGCAATTATCTATTATCAGACTGAATTCCCTTGCAGTTCCTGTTGGATATAGGATTCAGGCTTTATCACCTGACCTAACTTGTGGGATAATATTGTAACAGCTATGCAGTGTTAAAACAAAGGCCACATGTTACCTCCTTTGGTTGTATTTCAATGGTTGAGTAAAGGGTTTTTCATGTGTGTGTGTGTGTGTGTGATATATAAAAATCACGCTTACGTCACCAACTAAATTGCATATGTAGTCGAGTACTTTAGGAACATTGGGTTGGCAGCTGTTATATATAGTAAGTGCAAGATACCCATTAAAGTTCTGAAAACTATTAATTTTTCAGCTGCCAAAATGCATTTCGTTTTTGTGGAAAAATGTGAGTTGATACCTACTCTTTTGAAAATCCAAAAAAAAGGATGGTTCAGTCTGTTTCACTGCTGAAATTTTTAACATACATCTAAGATTTACAGAACTTAGGTGTGTTTTCTGGCTACAGATTAAAAGATCCCAGTTCTGCAATAGACTGCACATGGGTTGACTCTTATGCCTGTATTGAGCCCCACTAAACAGGTGACCATATTTTGTAAACCCAATCTGGGGAAACACAGGGGTGGGAGTACAGCAAAGTAGCCAAGACTGAAAATGTTAGTTGCAGAGTGTAGAAGGGCAAATTTTTTTTAGCAACTTATATTTTAACCGCTGCACATAGACACTAAATACAAAACAATTATGCATAATAATAATATAAATGTTCAGGATATTTCTGTCTAAAGCATTGTGAATCTAATGCATAATTCATTTATGCATTAGACATATCAACCAAATGCAAAACATTAAAATAAGGGTATTCAGGGATGAGTTTCCTGAACCAGGGACTCTTCCAGGGACAGTGTTTGCCCAAGGACACAGTACTCATCTAGGGACTCTTCCCTAGAAAATGGGGACATATGGTCACCCTACACTAACATCAATTCGGCTTCTCATGAGCTTGGGGATCTGCTTTCACAGAGCTCATTACAAAGTTAAGGCTTAAATATCTTCCATATCTTAGACACTGAGATTTGATCTGTAGTATAACTGCACTGGCTGAAAGATACTGCTTCTACTCTAATTTGCTGATTACTTGAGTCTTAACTTTAGCAGTTAGATATCTACATAGAGATATCATCAGCCAATCAGATTCATTCTTTCTTTCATGAAACTGTTCATTTTATAAAAATTCTTTAATCATAATGAAGCAAGTTGGTATACAGTTGGATGTCACTTGTACTACTATAGGCTTCCATAGTGTGATGGGGTTTACAAACTCCACACCTGAGGTAGGGGAGAGGCTGGATCAGTACTGGTCCAGAAAAGCTCCACCCCTCAGGCACTGCAGAGCATGCTTCTGAGGAAAGGAGCAGTATAAAGAGAGCTCCAGCTGCCCAGGAAGGAGAGAAGTGTTTCTTGAAGAAGCACTGCCTTGCAGTTGGAGTAGGAGGAGCCCTTACTGAGGAGGTCCAATTGTGAGTCTCTCCCCACTCCTTTTATGGATCACCCAAGAGGTAGGGAGAACCATGTGCATGAGCACCAGAGCATTGCCTGCATCAGTTGTGAGACTGTGGGGTTTGAAGCAAATAACAATAACTAAACTATTAGCCATGCCCCAAATTGAGCCACTGGGTGTGGTGGAAAGTAGCCCATGGAAGATGAGCAGGAGGTGGGTTCAGTGTAGGCCATCCTGCAATATCACACTCTTAGGGCTCTTGGCTGGGAGCTGGTGGAGCAGGAGGGCCGAGGTCCTCCTACCCACCCCAGATCCCCCGACACCTAGTCCTTTGGGCAGAACTAAGGGGTTAGTAACAAGGAAGTTGAGACAGCTGAATCAGGGGGCTCAGGACACACTGAACTAAAATAGAGACTGGAGCAGCAGTGTGTCCCCCAGACATGAGTCCTGCTGACTAAACATATAACCCTGCTACTTGTGGTCATGCTCCTTTCATTTACTTGTACCTCTTAAACGCCTAGTGCTAAGTCCTCCATAAGAAGTAGAGATGGCACAATATAACATCCATTCAGAGTAGTACTTCTTCTCATGCGCCCCGACGCTCTGAGAAAAATGACTGGGGGAGGTGCCTAGTACCCCTGGTCCTGTGCCCCCATTCTTTATGTTGCTCTATCCCCCAACAGAGCTTCAAGGGGATGTGTAAGGAGCCCTCATGGAGCTGGGTTCCGTGGTGAATAGGAGTCTATGCCATGAACTGGCTCGTCAAGTCCTGCTCAACTTCTGCATCAGAAATGAAACAGATCCACTATGGGTGTACACAGGGAAGAGGTCAAGATTTGTCCATTACTAGAGCTGGTTGAAAGTCAGAATTTCCATTTCATGAGAAATTTTGACATTGAAAAAAATATTTGTTTTTATTCCAAATTAAAACACAAATTTCTGAAGTTTCCTGCAAAATGGAAATCTTGGGAAATTTTTAATTCAAGAAATATTTGTTTTGGGAAACTTGGGGAAATTGTAAGGGGCCTTTTAGTCTTTTTTCATGATATGTCAGTGTTAGTGGATAATAGTGGGCTATGCACTACAGCTACAGACATGTCATCATATGACAATAAAATAGTTAATGCTCAATTTTTATTTTAAAAATCATTAAGGGCAGTTGCTACTTAGCACTGATTAAAGTATACGATATTTTCTAGATCAGAGTGTCTCCTGGTCGTGTTGTAATTAACAGTCGGATGCATTGAGAAAGTGTCATTATAACACAATCAGGAGACATTTTGTTTTTAACATGATTAATTACTTGTGGACCTTTGGCTCTTATTCAGCCAAACCTCCCATTGGCTCTTTAAAAAAATCTTAATAGAGTGCAAAATAAATGAAAGTATTATAGGTGACTGCTTGGGGGTGCTTCTGTTTAAACTGTGTGATGTATATTTCATGGGAGGAATTATGGTACATTCTTTGAAAGATAATCTCTTCTGAAAAATGATTTGATATAATGATTTTAATTATAAGAGCAGTATAATCTCTAATAGGAAAACTAAAAAAAACCCCAGATACTCCAGATTCAATGGCATTCCCAGGAGAATACGAAGATGATGTGCTCTTACACCGTATGTAGGCAATAATAAATACAATATACACTCTCTCTGGGTGCATTGTGAGGCATAAGACTGAGTGCAGTTTCCCTTACATATGCTTCTTGAATGCAGATCTCGTATCTCCTGTGGTTTTTAACTCAAAAATTGATTAAGTAGATTCAATATAAATAAAGAGAAATGATGCAGACCATCTCATTGAAATCTTGGAGTAGAGGGAGCTTTTAGGTCACTCTTTTAATACAGTTCAGACTCCAGTTCAGCAAGTCCTGCTATCTTCGGACTGCTGTTTGGTTGTCTGTCTGGCCAATAACTAAAATCAGTATACTTTAGAGTAAATGGATATCTACATAAAAAATAAAAGCTACTATCCTCACACACACCATCTGGTATCTCAGTTGGCACTCAGAGCAGACGCCCAGAACAAATGGGCAAGGAAACAGAACTACCCTTACTTTGCAGTGCTTAGATACAATGTAGATAGGTGCCATAGTAAAACCATGAATAGGTAGCTAGATATATGACCGGCAACAGTTCTTCCATGTCAAAGATGGGGTGGCAAGATTATAAATGTGGGAAACCAAAGAGGATTCATCACATGATGATCTGTCTGCAGTTGCTCTTCCAACTTTATTAGCCCTTTTGTATGTCTAAATTGAAGCTGAGGGTGTAATTTCCAGCTCAAGTAGACTTATCCTCACTAGCTCAGATGAAGCTAGAGCACTAAAAACAGCAGTGTAGCTATGGCAGCACAAGCAGCCTGAGTACAATTCCACCTGAAACCCTAGATATGTTCTAGGGGCTGCTAGCCCATCCTGCCACTTGTGCCACTGCATCTATGCTTCCATGTTTAGCATGCTCGTTCAGTCAGACCTAGTGTCCGTGTGTCTGTCTGAGCTGGAAATTACACTTCCAGCGCCAGTGTACACGTCCCCTCAGATACAGTGCTGACAGAAGTGGTATAAAGCCTCAGATAGAAAAGCATAGTCACCCATGTTAATAGTGGGGCAGCTTATGCTGCTGCCAGCCATGTGTACATAAATAAAGGACACACAATTTCCAGTGTTAATCTGGCACTTCATATTAGCACTATATGTACATTGAAACAAAACTTAAGTCTCTCAGCTTTTTACTCTCCATTTGGGATGAAGGGGAGGTGACATAACTTTTAATCATTTGAAAGTTTTCCAGGCATCTTTCCCAGACTCCGTTGGCTCCTTTCTGAGAAGGTGAGATCTTGTTATGGCAAATGGAATCAAAACTGGTGCTCCAATCAGAATGCTTTGAGGGCAGTTTTTGTCCTGAATCAATGTTGCAAGTGGATCTGTGTTCTCATGAGCTCCCCTGGCTCTGCAGAGGGAGAAGGGCAAGGCTCACAAACAGAGTAGAAATATTATAGTAATTAGTGAGTCCCTCTGGTATTGTGATTTCCATGAAGCTGATTGCCCAATATGGGAATATGGCTGAGTAGAGGCAGTTATCCTCTGTGGGAGGGGGTAGTCTGCAGTGCCTACAAACTGCTCCGTGGTCATTGCTGATGCAGATTACTGCCCATGAATAGTTTTCAGAGTAGCAGCCGTGTTAGTCTGTATCCGCAAAAAGAACAGGAGTACTTGTGGCACCTTAGAGACTAACAAATTTATTTGAGCATAAGCTTTCGTGAGCTTCAGCTCACTTCATCGGATGCATGAATAGGGACTGTATTGTTATTACTATTAAATTTCAAGTGTACAAAAGTGTGTTAGGCACATGCCCAAAATGAAAGAGTCCCTGCCCCAATCTACTTAAAATCCAGTTCTGGTCTGGTGAGGAACATAAACAACCAACAAAGGGGAAAGGAAGGGCCAGAGTTAGAATAATAAAATATCTTGGTTACAAAGAAGGGCCACAATCTTGGCATTAGCTCCACACAGGCAGACCTCTATGCCCATGCAGCTCCCTATCACTTTGAATGGAGCTTAGCATGGACACAGGGGGCTGCCTTCATAGTGTCTGATCCAGAGCCCATTGAAGTCAGTGGGAGTCTTTGCATTCACTTCAGTGGGCTTTGGATCATGCCCGGAGCTCATTGCAGAATCATGGACTTAGGCCTGTACACATCTTGATTGTTTATGTTTTTGTAATATCTTTTACAGGTAGCATGGCGAGAGTGAGTTCTGTGACCAGATTCTGTGGCCTCAGAATCAAAGATGCACATTCTGTTCAGTTTCCTATAGCAGCCCAATCACAGTTGTAAATATTGTCTAGAAATGTGCCAAAGCAGCAAAGCGCTTAATTTTTGAATGATCATTTTATAATAAACAGTCTCTAAATTATAGGTAATGATAAATAACAGCTTCCAGAATATTCCTAATTACAAACTTCAAACATCATCTGGTACATTCTATTTTTTCTAGTTTAATTGACTTTATATAAACTCCAAATTGGATTTAAACTAAAGTAAAATTAAAGAAAGAGGCAACTATTTAAAAGTTTTATTGAAGATCATAATCTATGAACAGATATTCAGTCATCATTACATACTGACTAAAGAGGGAGAGTACTGCTTCTGACTATCTGGAGAGAGTACAACTTTCACACCTAGAGGTGATCAGAAAATTAGTAAAAAGGTCCTGTGATTTCCCCCCTCCCACACCCTTTTTGATATCATTTGAAAACGTAAATCTCAGTTTGTTAAGCAGCTCTAGTTACACAGCCATGGCTGTAAGGGATTTGAAGGACTGCAAGGATTCTTGTAGTAGCAGATCTTTCAGTGTCTACTCCCAAGCTTGATTATACAGGAAATCCATTAGAGGCAGGCCTCATGCCTTGCCCTCAGATTCTGCCCATTGCACAGTGCAACCATAACCATTCTGCTGCAAGACCCTTTTAAAAACTATAGTAAACCTATAAAAATGGTCTTATTACCCATTACTTTTTATACATTTTTAGAGTAAGTCTGTAGGACTCTGCTAAATTTCTACAGACACCTTTTGGTTTCTTTCTCTGGGCCAGATTCTCTGCTGGTGACTTCAATGCAGGAACTACATCAATGTTTATAAATTGAGGATCTGGCCTCTACAAGACCTTTCCATAAGGGGAAGATTTGTCATCTTGTAAGTAGTCATCCCTGAGTTACCTCTGAGCCTGGAGCCTTTTTAAGCCTGGTGAGTCACCCTGACCTAGAGAGTGTGATGAGTCATCAGCAGCAATTGTCTAAGGTCTGGTGATAGGCCCCACAGCATTTAACCATGGTTCAGCCAATTGATCCCAATGCATGTATTAGGTTCCTAATGGAAGCAGTCTCTCCACTCTGCTCAATGTCACCATCTGGTTGGGGGCACTCCTGTTACCTAGCAGTTCTGACAAGATTGTGTCTCTCCCTGCTCCAGCTTGCTTTTGCTTCTGCTCTACCCTGTGCCTTTTTCCATTTAAGGGAGCCCCTGCTCCAGTCTGTTGTAACACAGAGACCCATTTTTGGTTCACTGCTCTATGTCAGCAACTCTTGTCAGATCCGATGTACTCATTACATCTCACACACTGGTGCTATGATATTTATTTAAAGGGTGGCATGTAATATGTTGTTTGAAATATAAGAACACACTGGTCACTAATGCCACTGTGGAATGTTAGTAACAACTCTCTAGGTGAAATTATGTATACTCTGATATTATGTCCTGAGGACTGTACACAGACAAAGGTGACAAGACAGATTTCTTCTATGTAAAGAGGAAAGACAATATGGTTTCAGATGCCCTATCCAGGACTGGAAGTGTGTTGGTAGCCCAAGTGGGGCTGCAGACAGACTTCTGGGTTCCGAGCTGCTGAACTAGGGCTGTCTAGCACACAGACAATCAAGGTGTGACCTGCATGCTGGTAGGATGGCTGCTGATGTAGCTCCCAACCTGGGATGATCACATAGCATTGTGAGGCACTCAGGGTTGCAGGGCAAGTGATGATACAATCTCTCACTGGTCTGGATTGCACCCCCATCATGCCTGCATCTGCTCCTGCCTCAGCCAGCTGCCCTGCAATTCTGACATATTGGTATTTCAATGGAAATTACTGACATATTTTACATTTGACAATTACATACTGATTCTAAGGAGTATACATTCCAAATGTACACACCCAGAAATCCACCATAGTTGTTTAAAAACTAAAATTAGTGGGAAGATTTTTTTTTTTTTGCTCTATCACCATTAACCTTTTAACCTATTGTCAAGAAGGACTGGGGAACAGGAAGCAGGACCAGAATCACAGATGCAGGCGTGGAACACTAGTGAGCAGCCAGGGACAAAGACATGCTGCAGAGTTTAAGAATGTGCCTGATTGAGTCTTCAGCCAACCAGGATGCTATGTTCATTAATTGAGTCAGCTGAGGGCAAAGAGCAGAGTCTGGGTGCAGGTGTGGGCCCCTTACACTTAGTACAGCAAAACTGTAGGGGCTTTCAGATGTTTACTGTCTGAGAGATGCAACTGAGTGCAAATGGTTAGGGTTCCAACCTGGTCCTCAACTGAGCACACAGACCCTGGGTATGTCTACACTGCAGCTGGGAGCGTGCTTCCGAGCTTGGACAGATAGACACATGCTAGGTCTGCTCAAGCTAGTGCACTAAAAATAGCAGTGTAAGTGAGGGTAGTATGGGTAGAAGTTTGAAGCTAGCTGCTTGAGTATGTACTCAGGGCTCTGGGCAGGTTTTACTCAGGTGGCTAGCCAAAACTGTCATCCCCAGCTACACCACTGTTTTTAATGCACTAGCCTGAGCAGAGCTGGTGCATGTCAGTCTACCCAAGCTGGGAAACATGCTCCCAGCTGCAGTGTAGACATACCCCCGCAGTGTGATGGGGGCCCCAGGGGACAACCTGGACTGTGGGACCACTGAGCCCTCTGAAGCTACCAATCTGGGTTGCCTCTCACACTGTAATGCTGACATCAAGCTACAAATGGGCACTGCACTCACACGGACATCCACAGGCAGGGACATACCCAACTGAGTGACATGAATGATTTCCCAGTCACTCATGAACCATCAACAGAGAGACTCCAGCCAATTCCCGCCAGCTCCCCAGCCTTGCACCCCAGAACTGTACTATCTTGGACTGGTCAGAAGCCTGGGCAGTTGCATGCAACAGTCCTTATTAACCTGAGCTGAGATTTCCCAAGTCCTTCAGCCAAAAAATGCTGTTTTAGATAAAATATAAAACACATTCATTAGCTATGGAAAGATAGATTTTAAGTGATTATAAGTGATAGGTATAAAGGTCAGAGATAGTTACCTTAAGAAAATGAAAAGTAAACACACATTCTAAATCCTAAACTTTTAGTCTAAGCAAGAGCTGAATCAAACAATGTCTCACTCTGACAGATGGTACAAGGTTACAGTTTCTCAATACACAGGCTGGTACTACCTTCCATCCTGCGATCACCCCTCCCCAGTTCAGTCTTTATTTTCCAGATGTTATTCCAGGTGTTGAGATGGGTGGTGGAGTGGGGTAGAGAGGCCAAGTTATGATGTCACTGTCTCTCTTTTATATTTTCTTCCAGCTTGCTGGAAAGATATTTGCTGTGACTTAGGGCACGTCTTCACTAGCAACATCAAAGCACTGCCCCGGCAGTGCTTTAACGTGGCTTGTGTAGTTGCGGCATAGCGCTGGGAGAGAGCACATAAAAAAAACACCTCCGCAGCTCCCAGTGCTGGGGCACTGTCTACACTGGTGCTTTACAGTGCTGAAACATGCAGCGCTCAGTTTTTTCACACCCCTGAGTGAGAAAGTTGCAGCACTGTAAAGTGCCAGTGTAGATAAGCCCTAAGTCTGCCCCCATGGCGTGTGTGCCTCCTCTGAGAAGTCTCTAAAATAGTTGATTGTGTGTTGATAAGCCATTAACACTGTCTGGCTATCAATGGCTACTCCTTTGTTGTAACTGAAAGGCTGGTTGTGGGTGTTCCCAACCTCACAACATATTTCAGTAACACACATAGCAATACTTCATAACTTCACATACAATTATAGTACATACATTCCAAGAGGATATTAACATTCAACAGATCGCAACTTTTAAAGTGATATCTCGCAAGGCATACTTTGTCCAAAACATATCACAATCATGCCACCATGGTGAATATGGGGTTTCCAGGGTGCTACTCTGAGGTACAGAGGGGAAGCACGCTTCCAGCTGCAGTGCAGATGTGCCTCTGCAGTTAATGTCCAAAGCCTTTCCTCGAAATCAGCTTTATTCAGAGAGTTCAGAAATAACCACAACATGTCAGTTTAAATTGTTGTTTCTGGGGTATTTCACCACAACCTCCTCCTGCCTTAAAGCTCTATCAGGCCAATGAGACACTCCCCATCCCCTTTATATCCTAATCAGAGCTAATTAGCCCCACCTGCCAGTATGATTCAACAATAATTACACTGACTCCGTTTTTCAGTCCCTGAGCTCTGAGTGACTCAATGAATGAACACTGCATTCCTATACAGGATCTTAGTGATTGCGTCCCCTCCCTCCTTACAGTAAAGAAAAATAATTTATTATTAAAACAACTGCTTGCGTAGTGGAAGTCTGAGCTATTCATCGGTCAGTGCCTTCCAGAAACAGGGAGGAGTGAGAGGAAGAACTTTCAGGTTTAATTTTGTATTGTTATTTCCCCGTAGACAGCATTATGTGACTGCCTCACTACAGCAAGAAGACAAAAGAGAATTTTTCACTTTTATTTCAAAAATATTGTATGTAGGTTTAGCAGCTTCTGGGAAATGGGCATCTCCTTCCGTCTCCAATCCATACAAGACATTAACGTTTTATGTGCTTGTACAACTTCAATCAAAAAGCAACAATTATTGTAGTGAATTTAATCTCTCATAGGAGAAAATAAACCATTTGGCATATCCACAAGGGATGGGACAAGCACATAGTGCAGCCAACTGTATTTCCTTGCTTTGAAGCACCTGAACTAAGAGCTTGTCTACACTTACAATGCTGCAGTCACACAGCCGCACTGGTGCAGCTGTGCCACCGTAGCACTTAGTGAAGATGCTACCTACGTCAACGGGAGAGCTTCTCCTGTCGGCACATGTACTCTACCTCCCTGAAATGTGGTAGCTATGTCGATGGGAGAAGTCCTTCCATCAACATAGAGCTGTCTATACAAGGTGTTAGGTCAGTTTAACCATGTCACTCAGGGGCAACATAGTTATACTGACATAAATTTGTAGTGTAGACTAGGGCTGAGTCTTCAAATGATTCCCTATCACCTGTTTGGTTGCTGCTGAGAGTGGTGGTTTTGAATATTTCCCAAAATGTGGCATGAGCCCCCTACAGGGGGAAGGGAGCAAGAACAGATATCTCAGTTGTTTTCCAGAATCTCAACTTTTTAAAAATAGTAAGTCTCTACCTGTTATGGCCACAGAGAGAGCCTTCAAAACAGGAGGCCTTTGTAACTCAGGCAGAGACATTAGCCTAAATTTGCAAAGACCCTGAAGCAAAAGCTCTGAGGTGTGAACTGCCACACTCATTTCAATAGGTGCTAATTTAGATGCCAATTACAATACTTTAACTACAAAAAGAAAAGGAGGACTTGTGGCACCTTAGAGACTAACAAATTTATTTGAGCATAAGCTTTTGTGAGCTACAGCTCACTTCATCGAATGCATCCGATGAAGTGAGCTGTAGCTCACAAAAGCTTATGCTCAAATAAATTTGTTAGTCTCTAAGGTGCCACAAGTCTGCCTTTTCTTTTTGTGGATACAGACTAACACGGCTGCTACTCTGAATACTTTAACTGTTTCACAGTGCATCAAAACATGCAAGAAAGATGAGGAAGAATCTATGCTACTCTGAGTGACCTCTCATTTTGGGCAGACCTTTATCAACACATGAAATTTGAAGAAGGACACAGTTGGTTTCATTTTCTGGGGCGGGAGGGAAGCATCCATCTTTTAAAAGTTTGGAAAACACTGCCTAATGGAAACAATAGAAATATAACATGTATAGTCAGAATATGTGATCAAACACAAATTCTTCTAGATACTTAACGGGTTGAAGGTCATGCCATTTCAGGTAGATTTCCAGATATGCGAAATAAAGCCCACAAACTCATATGACTACATTCATGCAATCCCAGTGCAACTGAGGGCAACGTTGTGCTGTTGGGTTTGACCTAAGACCTTGATATGACAAAGTAGTTATGATGTTCATATAGTTAACAGGCAAACATTTTGTTTGGATTTGCTTAGATTTTATAAATAAAAAAAAATCCAAAATTTTACTTATTTATACATGACTCTACTCATTCTTCAAGTGGAAAGTTCTGTTGGTATTAAGTAATCAGACCTCTTGACCCATGGGCCTATGCTTAGACTACGACTATGTTTGTTTAGTAGAATTCTGTGGAAGTGAATGAAAAAAAGATCCAGGACCAGACCTTCAGCTGGTGTACACTCGGGTAGCTTCACTGAAGTCTACTTTACACCAACTGAGAATCTGTCAAGAGAATTGACTCTTCATACTAATGGCACAGAGGAAGTTACATAGGTGAGTTCTGTCATATTTTTCATCTTCATCTATGTATCTGACTTCAGTGGACTTTCAGCACAAGTCCTTTTATGAATCAGGACCCTACTCTCTGCTGTCATAGTGAAGTTTCCCATCTTGATGTCTTGAAAAACAATAGCCGTTCCGTTATTTCAATTTTCCAAATCCATATCACTGCATCAACTCAGACTAACTTAAATAACATTTATTTTATGTTTGGCCCCTGTCATACAGCCTCTGGCCTTCTCCGTTCTATGATAAAGTTATGTTTCTGCTCAGTAGCTTCTTATGTGTGTAATATTTTAATCTTGGTGTCATTTCTCCCTCTAACTGCTTTGGTTACTCAAAATAGTATTACCCAGAAAAGAGAACCAATGTTCTTTTCCTTTAATTTTTTTTAATTAAACTCTCTTTTTTTAATTAAACTTGAAGAATGATTCCATAGCCAGTAATTTGATATCTCAGCCAGGTAGGGTCACTGCTAATAAAAACCTGTGTTGTCAAACATCTGTTTAAACCAACAAGTTCACAAATAATGACATGTTTTCAGCAGCCTTATATGAACCTGCTACATTAGTGCAGAATAACAAGTGAGTGCCATGATAGTCTGAGGATGCATAAACACGGGCAAGTCTGTGTTTTAACAGCTCGCATTGGCAGTTTTCAATTAAAATGCAACAGCAGCAATCTATAATCTATTTTCTTAGGTGAAATAGCGATACTAAGAAAATAATATATACAGATGATTATAAAGAGGCATAATATCATTATATCCCAGCTTGGGATGGCAGTATTCATAGATAATTAACTGCACCGCAAGGAGTAATTTAAGAAGCTCTTACTCTACGATTAATCTGCCATACAGCTTCACATCATTATATCTATCTATATCTATACCTATATATATGAAAAGTGTTCGACAAATGGACCTGATTTTGCAGCAGTGTAAATTAGGAGAAACCCCAATTAAGTTAAATAACTAGAAAGTGGTGTGAGTAGAATCAGGCCCTATACATATCTAAAGGGAAGAAACTAGGTCCTTAGATTGCCGGAGCATAAAAGTTGTTTGTTATCTTTACCCTTCTCCTCCTCCTGCACCCGCCAAGCAATCATGTGCCACCATGACTTAGCCAGAGCAGAGATTCTGGCCTCAGGACTGAAGTCAGTGTTAGGATGGAGGTGGGAAATGAGAAACATTAAAGTGACATGTACTATACATTTGCACAGTGCCTACCAAAATGGGGCCTGACTTGGTTGAGGCCTCCGGGAATTACTGTAATACAACTCTTAAATCATAATAATAGTAGGAAACCAGAGAGAGACATGAGAGAGAGAGAGAGAGAGAGAGAGAGAGAGAGAGAGAGATGAGAAAGAAAAGAGAGTAGGGGTATTGTTTTCAAAGATGAAAAAGGGTAGAGAATTGATTGAGATAGTGATTAGAGGGGCCATTCCAAAGCCAGAAAATAAATAAGGACGTTAATTATACGAATACACCCTATGTAAGGATCATTTCACCACTCCCCAACAAGTGGGCAGAATCTAATTACACACTTGCAATTTTACTGGGGTAACTGGATAAATGACAAACACAACCCTACTTTTAGGAAAACTGACCTGAAAACTTCACAGACAACAGGAGATCAGGCTTTTGGTTTTATATTTTCTCCAAAACATACGTATCGACTTTATCAAGAGCCCACATAAATATGTGAATTCACATGTCATTAATTACATTATACCAGTGGCTGCTGTTGTAGACTTGGTATGAGCACAGAATTTGTATTTGGGGCAATGCTTCTTATTGTTCAGCTCATTCCTCAATGCATTTGTCTGTCTCTATACAAACCTAGCTACAGGTCATGTTCTTCTGTTACGTGCAGTTGAACGGATTGTCTTCATGTGTTTCTTAAGCTGTAATACAACCTGCTTCACTGGCAGCTATAATATGAATGGTCTCTTCCTTTCCTCCACCATTTAATCTTTCTTCACAAGTACATACCAGCAATAGTCATCTGTGCCATAGTAAGATTGTCTGACTAGCTTGAGAGTGGGTACATTATCACCCTGACAGATGGACACTGGTATATTTGGTAACAAGACTCTCAGTGAGGAAGTGCAAATATTTTTCATTGTAGTCAAGGGAGGGTGCCATTGCTAAATCAACATTTGGGTGGATGAACTATCAAAATATAGTTGTTTGTTGGTGCATCTGTTGTCTTTTGACTATCCCCAAGAGAAAAAAAAATCTACCGTGAAGCTGACATTCCGTTAAATAAATTGTTAGACCTGAAACTCATGTCATTTACTTAAAAGGGGAGTGATAACATTTTTCTAAATGGATGGCTTACATCACAAGGCCCACAAAAACCAGATTGCTACAGATACACTACAATCAGCTTCCATAAAGATCCATACTTGTCTGCCATTCTCATGCTCAATTTATGCATGCAGCGTATGCAAGAATAACATCTTCCATGCTCATACAAAGATTCTTGCTGTAGAAAGTCTAATTTCTGAATTAAATGCATAGTTTAGCCCAATTGTGACCTACAGATTTCCTGAGAAAACTCACTAAATACTAAGAGTGATTTTTTTTTGTATTGATGTAGGTACTAACTGTAATAGAAGTTATAAATCAAATATTTGTATTTATCTTAAATTCATAGTAAGCTCTCTACTAAATAAATATTAAAAAGTAAATATAGGAAAATAGTTATATTATTTTCCGGGGAAACATCTTTTGCAGTAGAGAGAGAAAGTTGAGAGAAATCATAGTGAAAGAAAGGAATGAAATAACATTGTGAGTAGTTCCTTTGGCTGCAATGGTATTACTTTCATTCCATCAAGTTAAACATGTGTATCAGTCTTTGCAGGACTGAAGTTTACTTAGATTTTTCTCTTGTTTGGTTTGGTTTATTTATACTGCTCTCTAATAGTTAACCTTGATTTGGTTTTTATACCTAATCTTTAAAATTATAAGGTTTGTCAAAATCAAATGTTTTATATTTTGTTAGGGTTTATGAATTATTAAACAGATGGTAATTAAAACTGGATTTGTGAATATTTGTAGTACATCTTATATATATATAGCTTTCATAAATATTTCAGTCTGACACATGTCAAATTGGAATAAAAAAAACCAGTGAGGCACTGTAAATCTAGGTCAGGACATCTGGCTTATGGGGCACGATAAAAGATTAATGAGAAGAAAGTGTGCATTAATGAACAAAACAGTTTTCATTTGTAAAGTTGGTTCTATCAATGAATTGTATACAACATCCTGAAATGTGGAAGGACTAGACCAAGACAGTGCTGCTCATTTGATGTTTGTACAGCTTTTTTAAAATCCTCCTTGTGTGGAAGAATTTGAAGCACAGAATAAAGACTTCATTTAGCCCAAGTTTGAAGAGTGCCAGACTTTAGGACGTCTGAGGATTCTATGCAGCTTTGGTTCTTTCAGTAGATCTAGAGAACCACAAACAGGCAGAAAGATGACTCTAAGGATAAAATTACAAAGCACTGTTTGAAGAGGTAAAGAGAGAATTATTTGGAATGTATTGAGTACTATTTGTTTGCACAAACTGAAAGTTATCCAACACTGTAAGGGAAAAGGGCTTGGAGGACAGATTGAAGCACTACATTCCCCAAAAGAAGCAGCAGGGGCCAGTGCAGACTATCTAGAAACAAATAGTACAATATGAAGAGGGGATATGGATTGAATTTTACAAAATTGATGGGATAAGGAAAAAGGGAATCCTTCTTTATTTAAACCCATAGACTGAACTCATGGGAAAAAAAAAAAAACAGACCTGAAAGTCAGTCTTCAAAACATTATTGTGGATTCTGTCACACCGAGGAGGTCTTCAACACACAGTGTGGAGACACAGAGGAGCAAATGATTGGTATGATCCAGAGGGCTAAGTTCCTTTTGGCAGTAACTGCAATAATGGCTATTTTAAAATGAAGCAAAATGAGTGTAACTGACGTGCTATAGGTGCAGAAATGGGGGATACAACATTGAAGGAAATGTAACTAATAGGGAAGTGTAAGATGAAGTGAAAAGAAAAGGAGGACTTGTGGCACCTTAGAGACTAACACATTTATTTGAGCATAAGCTTTCGTGAGCTACAGCTCACTTCATCGGATGCATGTAGTGGAAAATACAGTGGGGAGATTTTTATACACAGAGAACATGAAACAATGGGTGTTACCAGACACACTGTAACAAGAGTGATCAGGTAAGGTGAGCTATTACCAGCAGGAGAATGGTAACGCATTTTCTAGCTAGATTATTTACTAATTTTACAGGAGTTGGAGGGCTTGCATCCTTGATCTGTTCCCGGCAAAGATATCACACAGACAGACAAAAGCTTTTTTCCCCTCCCTCCAGATTTGAAAGTATCTTGTCCCCTCATTGGTCATTTTGAGTCAGGTGCCAGCACGGTTACCTTAGCTTCTTAACCCTTTACAGGTGAAAGGATTTTGCCTCTGGCTAGGAGGGATTTTATAGCACTGTATACAGAAAGGTGGTTACCCTTCCCTTTATATTTATGACACAACCATTTGTGTGTCAGCTGAATTCCAGATTGGTGAAAGTGTCACTACTTTACCCCTTACACCTATTTTCTCATCTACTTGCACAAATGGCCAAAATCTCCTCTTGGTTACCTGTGTGTAACTCTCAAGTGATTTCATTAAATCAGTGGTGATACCTCACATTTGCACTAGGATCACAGAAAGCAGATTTTATCCTGAGCATGTAACACATGCCAATTTATGGAACTGAAACAGGACTTGGCTCACATTTCCTTGGGAGCTGTGCCCACTCACAGCGTGTCTGAATTTTTCCCTGTTAAGTAACTCTTAGGAAACTCTTGCTAATACTTTAGATTTCAGGCTTTCATGTATCTTATGTCTTTATATGGTGCCAATCACTATAATATCTAATATCTAAGGCCCAGAGATATGTACAAAGATACCCCAGGCACCTAAATACCTTTGCGGATTGGGACCTAAGTGGTAACATCTGGGGCCAATTTAATCTCTGGTGTTAACCTAATGTAATGAAGTCAATGGGAGTTACACCAGGGTGAATTTGGTCGCTGAAATGTAAAGGAAAGCTCCACTGAATTGCTCAATATTTCAATAGCCATTTACTACTTACATGGTTTATGAAAAGTCATTTCCTCGACAAGAAACTCAGTTTGAGACGAACCTTCATAATTTCATTTTTCTCACTCAACAGAGAGAAGTCTGTACTGCAAGTATGTGTTAATCACCTAAAACTAAACATTAATCCTATTAACCTACTTCCAGTGTTTGAAGCTTGTTATGTTACATTAATGAAATAGCAATAAAAAAGCCCCTCTCCCTCCACTTTCATAAATGTTTTATTCCACAGAAGGCTATTCCCTTGTCGCTGGAGGGTTCAATGTATTTGCAAAATTGAAAGTTATTTTCATCTGAATCTATTTAAGCTCAGTAATAAAAACCTCTCTCTCTTTTCTTCTTGTAACCTATAATGGGCTACCCTCCTGGAAACTGCTAGCAAGCACTGGAACAAAGAGGGGAATCTCTTGAATCCTTGCCAGCTTGAAGTCTTAACGGAATGATCCTACTGAGAAATATTTCTGCCCTTAATCAAGATTTTTATTTACTTATTTGAGAAGGACTGACTCCAGAGTTAAGTGCAATTCTACTCTGAGAATTGATTATGTAAAAAACCCAAACAAACAGAAAACAAATCAATCCGTAGCCTTTGTTCTCATGTGTGTTCCAAATGAGATATGATAAATTTAGACACTGTGAGCGTTCATTCTTCTCCTTCTGCTGTTAACACGGTAGAGCAAACACATCTCAAAGAGTGAAGTGGATTCTGTTCCTAGTGATGCATCACCTATTTAATTTTGTACTAAGGCCCAGAAGCAAGGCAAAACTCTACATTAAAATAATTGGATTGCGGCGGTACAAATGATTGCAGTCTCTTGAGTGTGGACTGTGACATCTTGAGAGAATATATTACCGCTTACCAAAGTGTCTGGAAATAAATAAACATGGCCTGAAGAATATTTGTTGATGGTGATATACAGGCTAGAAAGAATGCAACTTGACTGTCCAGTTCCAGATGAGTATGTAGTTTGTTCATAAAATCAAAACTGGCATATTGAGCAAATTAGACTGAAAAAATACCAAGCAAATCAATATGGAAGCTAACAGTGTGCCTGGTTACAGGAGTCCATTCTCTGAGCAGAACAGCAAATTTGGGATCTTATTTTATAGACACCATCGTAAGTAGTTTAACTGATTATTGCCAAAGCATACACCATGCTACGATCTAGGTATTCCAGGCTGGCGGAATGTTCTCAGATACATGACTGCCTGCCAGAAAAAAACAGGTGCTCGCTGAATCATCAATGTTTCCATGAACTTCCATTAGGGAATTCCTGCTCTTCTAGCTAGTGATATCATTAGGGCACTGTCTATAGGAGAAATTTACACCAATTTAACTCAAGGTGTGATTTTAAATGGATTTAGGTAAACTAATACACAAGGTTGTATGTATGCTCTCATTTCAATTTAAACCAGGTGTATTTTGGTTTAGTTTAAGTCAATTAGGAACCAGTTTAAACTAAACTGAAATAAGAATGTCCCCACAAAGGTCTGAACCAAATTAAGTCAAGCTGGTGTGATTTTCTCATGCTGACAAGGCCTAGGAGAAATTCAGTGCTCACACCCATCACTGAACAACTGCCACTTCTCTCAGGAGAGATAGCTTGGATATCACTGTATTCTTTCAGCAGTACAATCTTCCTACCCCTGAAACTGTGGTCAGGCTGCGACAAAATGTTCACATATTTCATGTGGGATACATCTTTCTCCTTAGCAAAAATTCTCTGAGCCAGGAGCATATCTGAAAGTGTTTTTAAAAGGGAAATAAAAGTCACAGTGTTCACTGAAGATATAGCTGTGACCTCTGTGTGCACCATAATAAACTTACCTCTGTCCCATTTGAGTACTAAAGTAATTCAGGATTTAGAATCCACTACCACATGTATGTTTACTTGTGTGGCATGGTGCCGTCTCTGCCATCACTGAAATCTACCATGGGCACCTGGGCTTCTACTTACCTGAAGGAAGGGAATGAGGTTGTTTGTGGAGAAAAGAGGCAGAGAAATGTGGAGGGAAGGTAAGCAGAGAAATTGCAAGGCTTGCATTGGGAAGAGGGAGGTGATCCTCTACTCCACTAATTATAGCCTTGGGACAAGCTAAGGAATGGCAGATCCCATGATCAACCTCTATCTTTAATACATAGATTTCATTGCCAGACCATCACAGCACCATTCAATTCATTTCCATGTGGCACAAGCCTTTCAACACAGAAATGAAAGCGGCACCTGTACTTCCTCCCCAGTCGGATGTAACTCTGTCATTGTCATAGTGGAAGTACCACTATCCCTCTTCACATTTCCCTTCTCCATCCCCCAAGCCTGTAACCCCCTTAGTCCCAGATCCCAGGCACTACCTCCCAATTCACTCTGCACCTACTGTAACTCTGTCAGTACCAGAGCACAAGAACTATATTCTCCTGCCTCCCATCCATGAAGACTATGAAAAATCTATAAGTTACGCTAGCAGAACTGGTTGCTTTAAAAGCATTTGCAGCCTCTTAGTTTTCATCTATTGATAGTTTTCTCTAGAAAAACAAACAAAAACAAAGGCAATTCTAGACAAAAAATGTAGGTAAATTTAGAGTTAAGGCCTTAAATTCTTAATTTAATACATTATTAGATCATTTTATTTATAACAATAATAAATATTTGAAAGCCAGACAACTCAGTAATGATTTCACAAACTCTAATCTTATATTAACACCCAAACTCTGCCTTTCTACCTCTTAATGCCAATTATCATACTTCATCTTCATTTCCCATACAGAAATAAGAACAATTTCATACACCTACCTCATACCACCCACAGACACAACTCTAACTAATGGCAAACCACACCATTCTCCTCTCTTCTCCATATACCCTGTAAAAACAACCTCCTTGGTGCAATTCTATGTAACCTGTTCTGCTTCAGCCACCATATAATCTAGAAACCTTATTGTGTGCATCTCATATAATTCTGAAACCCAGCTCTCCAGAAACCAGTCTTATATGTCTTTTTACTTCATCTACCCTGCCCAAACTATGGGACATTAATCTAATCATTCTGCACATGCTGAGTTGTGCATAGACTATATTATAATTTCAATATGTCATTAATTTCACTTATGTGAAAAGCTTTTAAAGTTGTTTTAATACTTAGTAATTTTCATCATGAATGTCCGGTTAGGTGAACTGGGCAGAGGGGATACAAAGTTAGGATTCAGATTGTTTGTGAAACTTTAAATCTCACTTTCCTGTCTTTCAAACCTCCCTGACCCCCCTGAATCATACTCAGAAACAGTAATGTTTTCTTGGAACTTGTCCTGTTGAGGCCTTCTGAGAGCTAGGTTGGTTATCGTCCATGTGTACGCCTGAAGGGACGCATATCTTGATGTTCCACAGTAGTGTGTCAATGGGTGTAGTTAGAGCCAGTAGTCTATTCCAGTTGTGACTTGTTAACTTCCATAGCAACCAAGCCTTGGAGTGTTCAGAGCTATAGCCATAGAACGCTGTGGAGGGTTTTTTTCATAAATATTTTTATCATCTTTTTGCTTATACAGAAACACAGGAAATGAAACTTCTCAGGCACTTGCAGTACTAGTAGGAACACTCTTGGACTACAGTAGTAAAAATGATATCTAGGTATGTTGTGCTACATGCTGCCTCCATACATTTCTGGGAACTTAAAAAGAGTGCACATAAATAAGGTGTTGTGCATTAAACAGGTGATGGAATCTTTTTTTATTGTTATTATTTGGTTTCTTCTTTTCAGATTGTGCATGAAGATCATCTTAAGATGCATTGACCCAGGCTCAGATATAATGCTTGTTTTCTGTGTATGTTCAGTAAAAAGGAAGCCAACTGTTCAAATCTATCCTTAGCCTATTCCTAAGTGTTCTTCAGCTAGGTATTGTACTGTGCGGATGGACTAAGATGGATTGCAAAAACCAAGTCTTCTTATTTCCTGCAGCTGAATGGGCCTCAGCTGTTGTCTTTCTTCCAGCATTCTCTTCCTCAGACCTCTTTCCCACCCATTTAAAAATCCCATCACCAGACCCCGGTAGCTATGAAACATACCTCTGTGCTGGGTTCCAATTGCAGCTGATTTCAAATCTTGCACATTCTGTGACGTTTATCCTTGAGACTTATGAAATTGGAATTCAGTGTTACTTCTGTGCCCATCAAAAAAAAAGGCCTCCTGTCAGCCTAACAGGCTTTTCAAAGGTAGAGGGGCCATTGTGGGATAGAATTGGTGATCGTGAGTTGGGGCCTATTGAGGAGTTGTGGGAGAATGGCAAGAGCCTTATTTGAAAGTTGCAGGCAGACAAGGTAGAGAATATGACCTTGCCAGGAGACAGAACAGTGGAGTGTCTGTTAATAGCACAGCCCTGTGATATGGATTGTGTCACATGTGAAGGGGTGCCAAGCAAACAATATCTCCCAGAAATGCTGGTCTAGCCAGAATGTAGAGGAAAGAGCCGAGGATATCCCCATCTTCCCAGCTTACAGCAGGAAGGCTAGCACCACTGTCTGTGCTAGCCAGGAGCAGTCTTTCTACTCCTTGGGCTCAAGGACTGCTATAATGCCTGGCTACATGCAGAGGCATGTAGTTCAGGGAAGAGGGAGACTTCTTGCACACCCATGCAGGCCCAGACACAATCTGTCCCAGAAAGAAGGTGAGGAATTCTTTTGTGAATTGATCCAAATCTGAAAAATGACTTGGGTTCAGTTTGTGGGAAAGCTAATCTGACTTCATATGGTTCTTATTGTTCCTGAATCAGTCAGTCTATTTGTACCCTTAAACCTGTAAAAAGCCCAAGCATCCTACAGAAAATCCTTCATAACCTCATAAGACTGCCTAATCCACTCCTGCCAAGAGCTCCATAGTCCCAAAGATTGGGTTCAAATCTCAACACAAAAAATGACTACTTAATTATTTGTGAATTAGCAGCTGTTTGGAACCTCTTTCATTACAAATTCAAACCACTAACACTTATTTCCTAGCCCTTGCTGCAGAGATCTTCAGATGATGTGTTTCCATATAACTTTATCCTTTGAAAGCCAAGTACCTGCATGATGCAGGTGATAATATATATTCCCAGAAGTGATAGCTGTAGTAAAGAACTACACTTGCTGCGAAGATCAAGGGATCAGCTATATCAAAAAGTCACCAGAACTGATTAGAGCACTTTACTATCCCTCAAAATCCTTGCAGAGGTATCTGCAAGCTGTGGAGGAAGGATGGAAAAGAAGCACTGTCCATGCTCTGCTAGTGAATCAGCAAGGCATTAATTTGTTGTGTTTTATTTGTAGGCTAGGAAAGTCTCCGCAGGCTTTAAAGTTCAAATAGGCCTAATGAATTATCAATGGAAAAAGTTCTCATTTTATATTAATGCACACTATAGTTTATTCACTCCAGTTCAATGTGAACATTGCTGCATTGCAGTTTAAATCTTTACATTAGTTTTCTCTCCCACCCCTATTTTTCCTTTTTGTTTTTTGATATCTCAAATGTAACAAGTAAGGGCCTGGCTTAAGTGAAAAATTTATTTGAGTTTCCCACAGGGTGGATTAATATCAAACAGATAGCTCCATCTAGTGGTATAATCAGACATCATTTTGAATTTACACCATTGTCTTGTTGCACAAGACACTCCTAGCAAGAAATTATTTTGGCTAAAAACATTTGTCTTAATTGTGGTCACAACAGGTAGAAAACATGATTACTTGGTGAATCATATGTTACTTGAAATAGTGTGTACCAAAAGCTATATAAAAGGCTTTTTCATCTATACATTCTTTTAAAAGCTGCTGAAGTCATGTGATGGTGAGAGCCATATAGACTGTATCTGCTGTTAACTTTAAGACTCTATTTCCTCTTGTGTAGCCCATTCCTCCAAAAACATAATCAGAAGCTAGCACTATGAACAGCACGAGAACAGAAGAAGACATCATGTAATTCTCTAAAGATTCATATGCAGTTAAATTAAGTATATTTTGGGGTGCTATGTATTGCCAAGGTTAAAGAAGTGATCCAGTATGTTTGAATTTGGTTCTGCTGAGTGGTAACAGAGTTTTCAAAAGAACATAGACTTAGCAAAACTTTACTTTTGTGTTCTTACATAATTAAACAATGTCATTCTAAAGGTTACTGTTCTCCAACCAATTATCACTTCATTGTTTTGAATCACTTTTTTATAGATTAGTTAATGTTGGGATAATCAGTTTCCTCCATCCTGGATTTTAATAAAACATTTGATACATCGGCTCATAAACTCTTACCTGCCCAATTAATTCATATCAGCTTGAATATAAACACTGTCACATGAAATGAAAACCACCAGAAGGGCCACAAAGAAAGACTAATAATATTCAACAGTGTATTGGGTTGCAAGGGAGGTCTCTTGTGGGGTATCACAGAAATCTGTGTTAGAACCCAAATTATTTAACATCTTCATTAATTGTCTCGAAGAAGGAATAAACAGCACACTAATTAGATTCCCAGATTATACGAAACTGGGAGGTGTTTGACGCATTAGTGAGGGCAGTGAAATAACACAAAGGGACACAGAGAGCTCAGAAATAGGACAGAAAGTAACAAAATGAGATTTGAAATATCAGTTAATTAAATATGGGGGGAAGGGGAAATAAATTTAATGGGAAACAAAATTGGCAGACCCACATGATAACAACAGCAAATTAGATAAAAGTCTGCAAACTTGTATAGCAGAAAAAAATAGCCAGTGCCACTCTCAGGTATGTAAAAAAAGGTATTCAACCAGGGAGCAGAAAGGTGATAGTTTCTCTTAACAAAGCTCTGCTGAGGCTGAATTTATAATACAGCATTCAGTTCTGGGAACGTAGGTCCTGATCCTGCACCAGTAAAGTCTATGGGAGTTTTGTCATTGACTTTAAAGAGCATACGATCAAGCACCAGAATTTCAGGGGAGTTTTCAAAGCTGTCTCCTATTTATAATGTTCCAGATGTCTACGTTTGATTTCATAAAAGATACAAGGGGAACAGGGCAGAACTGGTTAAAATATGGAAAATGTATTTGACAAAATAGAACTAAAACCTTTCACACAATGGTAAGAGCATTATAAGGTATAAAGCCAAGACTTTGGTATCTTCTTATTGTTATTTGCAAAATCATGTGATCTAGAGATGGCTTAAATCCCCAAAAGAGGTGTGTATAAGGCAATTAAAAGATAATAGCACCTTCCTTGTTCTAAAAGGCATTTGTACTTTTGTCCACAGCATTTTGGGGAAATACTGGCAATGTGATACAAGGTTGTGAAAGGGAAATATCCAGGAAATCTCTCCAGAGAATTGGTAGGATATAATGCTAGTCACCATGGGCCAGATTTTTAAAGATATCCAGGCAGCTAAAGATGTAGATAGATGCCTAGTGGGTTTTACACTAGAGCTGGGTGGGAATCAGTTTTCCCACCTGTGACCAGAAAACCCCTTAATACCAACTGGCAAGGAGGTTGCAAGAACATCCTGATTCTGATATATACATTCTGATTCACCAGAGAATGTCACGTGAGGTTTTAAATGAAAGCTAGGGTCACAATGGTCATTGATATCATTGTGACATATATACACACACACATATTATGTAAGAAGTTATGTATATATATATAGTGAAAATATGTTCTTAAATTCTGTATCACAGTAGAGGTGGAGACACAGGTTTTCTGTCAGACAAAATATATTAATTCACCTATTTCTCTGCCAGATGTTAATTAAGCATTGTAAGCTAACACAATGGATGCCCATTTACATATGAAGTTATCAAGGAGATGTAAAGTCAACAGGGAAAAGAATACAGGAAAAACAAGCAGTGGGAGTTACACTGTCTCTGAGCATAGACAATGAACTTTGGGAATATAAGTAGAATGCAAAAAAGACACCCCCTCATCCTGCACCTAGGAAGTAAATGGGCAGTGCATTTACATTCAAGAAAACGGGATCTCTGCTTTTCTTGGTGGAGGATGCTGCAAAAGGCTTTGGGTGAGATAAACTTCATTAGACAGGACATTAGTCTGTTAAGTTAAATTTAGTATCTAGAAAGTGTGTTATTGTTTTGTTTTGTTTATGTTTCCATTATTACTTGTTTCCATTATTACTCACTGTCACTTGAATCTTGAATCTTCGGTAGAAAGCTTATCCTTGTTTTCACTATGCATCTATCTAAGTGCTGTGATATTAAGCAAGGGGTTGATCCTGATTTGAATAATGCAAGCTGGTATGTATATTGTTCCCTGGTGGATAGTGGACTTATTAATTCTGTGAGTGTTCAGTGGATAAGGAGCTGGACACAAGAGGGGAATGCTTCAAAAGAACTTGGGTACTAGGGTATACCTATTATTAACCTGCAAATCAAATAAGGACTGGTATAGCACAGACATGGGCAGAGGGAGCTGATACCTAGTTAAGTACAAGTAAGTCTCCCTCAAGCTGGAGGCAGGGGGTAACAAAGTGACTCCCAGTCCCCACAGAGCCATCACACCATCCCATGAAAATGTTAGTCATTTCAGAAATATTTTTCAAAGGGATGAAAGTGAGCCCTCACTCCAGAACAACCAATAGCCTGGTGGTCAGGGCACACAGCTAGCTAGTAGGAAACGTGGGTTTGAGGCCCTGGTGTGGATTATAACCTAAGTCTCCCAGACAGCCCGGCTATTGGCTACTCTGGAGTCTTTCCCTCTCTCTGACCAGAAATTCGACTGAGAAACCTTTTCTGACTGAAACTTAGTCAAACCAGGTGCATTCTCCAACAAGTTTCTATTTTGACAAAAAGGTTTCATCAGAAAATTCCGAACCAACTTTACTTTACAAAAGCATCTAGCTGTGATGCCTAGGCACTTTTGAAATCCTACTGGGTGCCTATCTGTATTTGTAGACACTTAAATATATTTCAAAATCTGATCACAGCCCTACTCTTATTGAATGGCAAAACTTCCGTTGACTCCAGTGGTGTAAAATCAGGCACTAGAACACAAGTTCCTTCTCATGGAAAGAAACAAGTGGAGAATTAGGATAAGTGTTTAAATTGCCATGGTATGGGGAATACGTCCAGTTTTCTTACACTGTCCTAAATCGAAAGGCTCCTGAGTAAATATTTAAAATAAATAAATAAATGCAAGAACTACTACAAGAACTCGATCTTCCTGTGATGGGGTGTACAAAAGCATGCTTGAGAGGAAGGGGTTAAGGAGATGATCTGGGATCAGGCCACCCCATCCCACTGCAGCTGCAAAGCCTGCACAGGCTGAAGGAGGAGCTCTAAAAGGGGAGCTGAGTAGCTCACTGGCTGGCAGAAGATGGAGGTGAGCTGATCTGTACTCCTGGAAAGGAACACCACAGGAGCTCTGGCTGCTAGTGGCCTGTCTATAGTCATCTGACCAAGCCTGTAAAGAAGGGACCTGCAACTCTCTGAAGGTTAGACACTTTATCTTTGTGTTCAGTTATTTACTTTGCTCTGTGGGAAGAAAGGGATCTGGTAGGAAGTGATCCAGGGAGGCAGCTGCATAGCACCTGAGGGTGCAGGACTTAGCTGCCTATCATTGGGCCCTGAATTGGAGCCAGGTGGAGAGGGTGGGCCTGAGCTCCCATATCAAGCAGAAGTCTATCCCATTGTGGGGAACCTACCTGAGGAAGAGTCTTAAAATACAAGATGGGGAGCCCTGAATCTATTGCTTACCCTGAAGACCTCCTTTTTATTGGTTTCTTTATATTGGGCTGAGTCCCTGAAAGGACAGAACACCACAGGGCAAAGTGGTAGTAAGAATGACTTTCTCCCAGGCATTCCCCAAACTGCCACACTCCTGCCTGACCATGGGGCAGCACTGGTGGTGAGTGTTCCCTTTCACATCCCCAAATTCATGTTGTTGTTAGAAAAATATCCTCATTAGCTGAAATTAAACAAATATTGATACCTGTTTTAAATTGTTGTGACTGCCATGTAGAAAGGTATGTCTTTACTATGATCACAAAAATACTATCTAAAGAAATAATGTTCCATTAAAATAATGGACCAACTTACAGCGTATAGTTAAGAACTGAACTACTGGAGAAATGCTGGACAAAGAGGGGTGAATAGATTTTAGAAATAACTGATATAACTTTAGTAATAACAATGGTTTAGATTTCCAAAGTAGTGCATGGGATTTAGCTACGTGTCTCCCAGTTAAGTAATTCCTCTTTGAAAATCTCAACCAGTATGTTTACTTACTGAAATTCATAACCTATACTGCCCCATTGCTTCTACACCCCCTTAGTCTTTATATCTACTGTTCTCTTTTTTAATATCTATGGGAGGAAACAATTCTGTTTATCCTTTTAAAAAAATAGAGAGGAAAAAAAGGCATACTAGAATTCCGGAGGAAAAAAGAAAGGATTCCAGGGACCTGTGAGATGAAACAAAATATATATGATACACAGAAGCTATAACTAAGACATATCAAGGCCATAATTAGGTACAGGTATTTGAAGAGTGTAAATACCAAGGAGGAAGTGGAATTGTTTAGGAAGTTGCAACTAGAATAATCTAAAAGGAGGAAAAAGGCCGAACGTCAGGAAAAAAACCCTCTTTTCTTATAGTAACTAGTAGATTGTAGCACAGTCTTCCAAAAGAAGCTAGAGCTGGTTGGGAATTTTCCATAAGAATGATTTTCTGACAAAAATGCCACTTTTGCTAAATTGAAATTTTCCTGCAGGAGAGACTGAAACTGAGAAGACCCTTCCAGACAGGCAGCTGGAAAGCTGAAAAAAATCTGGTTCTGGTTTTCTGAAAATTGAATTTTTCTAGAAATCCCTTCCTGAGAATAATTTCATGTTCTGACTTCTTGTCATGATTTGGGATTGTTGTTGTTGTCGTTGCTATTATTATTATTATTATTATTTATTATTATTATTTTAAAAAGTAAATTTTTTTGCAGACAGGGATTTCCATTTTCCAGCCAGCTCTAGTTTGCAACTACTCAAAGTAGACTAAACAGACAACCAACAAATGACCATTCCAGTCCCGCAAATGACTGCCAGGGGTTCCTGAACCATTGCAGAGTCCCACTGATGTCAATGAAGATCTGTGAACAAGAAGAGGGGTTCCCATGCTCCACCAGTTGCAAGATCAGGGGTTAAACAAGCAAGATATTTAGATGTTGATCTCTATCGTGCCTCCAGCCCAGCCATTATCAGTAGGCAGTTAATAAATATTTCAACAAACATGATGTGATTACTTTTACAACTATGATACTCCAGGCAAGGCACTTCAACTGTTTTAACATGCTAAAGCCAGCTTCAATATCAGCAAAATTCAGACTTGCTTAGGAAATGACTCACTGCAGAGGAAATCTGTAGATCTCAAGTAGAAAGGTTCTGCAAGGGGTTTCCTAGATATCCAACTGTGGATGATAAATTAAAGACTGAAGAGCATAACTTTTCATAAAGCTATGCCAAAGGGCTGCAGAAAAAAGATGTCTATCTAGAGCCTCAGAGTCAGGTCAAGGTCGTCGTGCATCAATCTGAGTTGGCCACCCAGTCATTGCCAAAAACTTCAAAGAAAGGAGGGGAAAAATCAAAGTACTTTTCAGATCTCCATCCTTTTAGAGTTTCAAAGAGTCTGTGGGTTTTTTCCTGTTTGTGTAAACCAGTCTGTCAGTGTGGGGAAAGGTATTGCAGAATTTTGTTAATATATCACTTTTGTTTCATATATCATACAAATATGCGGATGTGTGGAACTGTCTACAGTTGTCTGAAGATCCTTAAATCATTTTTCCAAAATTTAATTTTCTTTCAGATATTGAATTTTAGGTTGGAAAGGTTAATTTCTTAAGCAGCTCTGTGTCTCAATAACACCTAACACAATGGAGCCCTGAGCTTGATTCCATGACTTGTAAGTGGAGAAGCCTCTTGGGTTTGCTTCACCTTGTGTCACTGGCTAGCTCCTCCTGCTGGCACACACGCATATATTTATCCTCATTTAGAACCTAGCCTTCTGCCTCTGTAAGGCAGAGAGGTTCCAGTGGGGGGCCCTCTTTCCAGTCAGGTTTCTTGGCCTTTTCTTTTCCTCCAGCCCTCCAATATGTTTGTCTGCGGGGCTTTATGGCCTATCTTCTGAAGCAGCATCTGTCTTTGCAGATACCAATAGCCAGTTTCTCACACTTTCCCCCCCATAAGAATGAACTAGGCTTCAGTATCCCAGTATTATACAAATTGCCAGACTGGATCAGACCAGAGGTCCATCTAGTCCAGTATCATATCTCTGACAGTGGCCAACACCAGATGCTTCAGAGCAAGATGTAAGAACCCTGCAGTAGGCAAATGTGGGTTCATCAGCTATTCATAGTAGAGCTCATCCTGAGCTCTAGCAGCTATTGGCTTAAGCCCTGAAACATGAGGTTTCAAAAAAAAAAAAAGAAATAGCAATAATAGCTCAGGATATTCTTATTAGCCATATGAATGACCACATCTCAAGTTACTACATCAGTGAGAAGAAAAAAGGAAATAACAAGGTATGCAGCCACGCCCTACCCCACACCTTGACGGCTTCTGTGGAAGGCTCTTTTTGTCCAAATGTAACAGAGAGGGCAAAAGCCCCAGTGCCCAGTCCTTATCTCATTCTAAGTCTCATCACCTGCTGCCCAACTGCTCTTTTCAGGATCATATTTCCATAGCATACCTGGTTTGAATTTGCGTTCTGAGGCCATATCTAAGGATTGAATAGGGACCTCTAAAATAGAATATCCCCACCAATTGAGCTGAAGAAGAATCTCCACTCTGTTTTGAGAGTTGTCCTGTTAACTAAATCAATAAACGCTCAGCCAAGATATAGCTATAGAGCCTTTCAGAGAACTTGGATAAAAACCTATGCAGTCATATAATTTCTAGCCTGTAGGCTAATTACACTCAACAATAAATACATGGAATAAAAAAGTTCAACATCGTCAAATCTTTTTACATCCAATGGAACATCTTTAGAGCAAAACATGGTCAGACTCGTGTTTAATTGCCTTTCGAACAACTCTTCTTGTTTGAAGCTGAAAATAATAAATTAGAATGTCATTAAAAAGATCAAAACAATATTTAAAAGATCAAGCTATCAGCTTCTATTAAAGATTCTGTCTCACTCCACATGGAGGAAGGTGGTTTAGCCACCACTACATACTGTATACAAAATAAGGTTGGAAATATAAATCTAAGAGAAGAGCAAATTAAAAGAAAAGAGTCAGGAAGCAATGGTAAAGGGGGAAGACTTGGAGGCATTTTACTATCTCGCTGTTTCATCCATTCCACAAAACAAGCATACTTTTTAGATGGATATGAAGACTTTGTGGTCAATCATACATACAGCGTTGTTCCCTGAAAAGCATTCACACTACTGTTCTTTATTTCCCCCCATTAGAAAACAAGTGATATTGCACAACTTTATTTAGAGCCTGATCCAAAGCCCACTGAAGTTAATGGAAAAACTCAGATTGACTTCAATAGGGCTTTGGATCTGGCCCTGTGGAGTGTATATTTCTCCTAAGTACATACAAAATGGATAATGGCTCAAATGTGCAAACAGCTTAAGAAAAGGAAACCCCTTAAGTAAGGGAAGTGTTATTAATAAGTGGAAAGGCTGAGTTTTATTGAGTCTATACACTTATGGGCACAGTTTAAAGTTTCTTTTCAAGTGGCATTGCCAAGATTAAAGCTTTATAATTAAATCCCTATTTGACAAAGCTGTCAGTTAGTTTATTTAGTGGTCTTATGATTTAATTAATGACTAAGACAACAACTTATGAGCCATTTTAATAGTAAGGTATAGTTTAGATTACTAACGTCTTATCCCAGAGGGACCACCCAGTTGTGAAAGGGCTATTCACTCTAAGACTTCTGTACGCTGAGACCTGTTCTCCCTTCGTGTAGTGTGTTTTATGGCTCAGTCATGTGCTTACCGCACAACATTTTCAACAGCAGCTGCTCTTCTCCTCCTCATTTTCTTCGTCCTCTTTCTTTGATTTTTGGGCTCCCTGTAGTTGTGGTGAGGCTGTGACCTCAGTGTGTTCTAGGGTGGCCAGATAGCAAGTGTAAAAAATCGGGACAGGGGGTGGAGGAGTAATACGTGCCTATCTAGGAAAAAGCCCCCAAAATTGGAACTGTCCCTATAAAATTGGGATGTCTGGTCACCCTAGTGCGGGGATTGGCAACCTTTGGCACGCAGCCCGCCACGGTAAGCCCCCTGGCGGGCTGGGACGGTGTGTTTACCTGCCGCGTCCGCAGGTTCGGCCGATCGTTGCTCCCACTGGCCGCGGTTCACCGCTCCAGGGCAATGGGGGCTGTGGGAAGCGGCGCGGGCCAAGGGACGTACTGGCCCCTGCTTCCCGCAGCCCCTGTTGGCCTGGAGCGGCGAACCGAGGCTAGTGGGAGCTGCGATCGGCTGAACCTGTGGACGTGGCAGGTAAACAAACCAGCCCTGCCCACCAGGGGGCTTACCCTGGCGGGCCGTGGGCCAAAGGTTGCCAATCCCTGCCCTACTATGTTCCCTCCAGCAGAATTTACCAACGTGTGCATTAGCTCAATGAAGCAAGGACACAATAACTTCCTGTCTCTATAATTATTGTTTTATGGGTACATACCCACTTCAATACAATATTAAAAACAAACAAACAAAGAAGTTGCCAAACACATTCTTCTGTTTCAGGCAGGCTTATCGTATCTTTGTGGTGTCTCTGTGGTTTTTCGTTATACATAGATAAAGTATCCCTAGAAGTTACGTTTAGTCCAGTTTCAGTACACTCCTGTTGATTCAGTTTTTATACCATACCAAATTCCAGTCACATATATGTCTTTACCTCTGTGGCATGAGATTTTGTGTTGTCTAACAGGCACAGCAAAGAACTCTGAGACCAGGGCAAGGTGAAGGGCCTGAGGTGGCTTTCAACAATCTTTGCACCTCCTGATTCTGGGCTTTTTCGGGCAGGGGGAGGGCTAGAATGGCTTGTAGTGTAACTTAGAGGGGTTCCTAGGGCTACATTATGGCAGCTTGTGCCTGGATTTCTATGGGCAGCCAGAATCTCTTCAATGTTATCTGCTGTGGCCCCATACCTCGCATGTCCCTTATGCTGGGACTTGTGAGGAGGTCCTTGGAGAACAGCCTGCAGCTGTCTCCCCCACTTCCTGTACTGGGGACAAATTGTCTCCCAGAAAGATCAAAGATTTTTACAGCCCCTTTACACTGCCCTGACCCTCTTACCTGATATAAAGTGGCCAGAGTGGGAGTGAGATTCTGACTCCTGAGTTTGTCTAACAACCTCCCCTCCACTCCTATTGCTAGTTTCAGTTGTGTGGCTTCAGATCATGTGGCAGCTAAGATACAAACTGGTACTGGGAGATCTTTGCTGCACATAGGCAGCCAGGTGATCGACAGTGTAGCTTCTCATAATCAAATCACTAGGAGCTGCATTGAACACTTCATTTTGAAGCCAACTTCATTTGGATTTTCTTCCCCTTTCTGTGGTAACATGATGGTGCTAATCTCCACTTCTTCATTAGCCATTTTTGCCAACTGGCAGCCACACACTCAGTTCAGCAGAGTCTCCCCGCTAGTGTCCATACTTGCTGTATGCTTGACATGTTTGCAATATCTAATTGGGGCTCTCATAGTCAGGAATCACAACCTGTAATGTGTAAGTTAAAGGGAAGTCTCCCCTTAGAAGTATCAGAAGCTATCCTAAGCTTTTCTTAGATGAGAATAGTTTTTGCATAAAGTATACCATGCTTTTTTCCTCCTTTGATATCTCGGCATGGTGGCACCATTTGGTAATATGCTTCCACAGCTCAAAACGAATCGGAATTGATAGCCTAAAATAAAGTTCACCACTTTAAGGCCATTATTAAAGAAGATAAGCTAATATAGAAGATGGTGGATAGTATGGAGGAAGAGCAGTTCTGCACTTACAGTAAAAAACATGGAGTGGGAGACTTGGATGCAGTGATTGTATCAAAGGTAATCCTGTAAGCAAGGTGTATAGAAAAGGTTCTGTGCTGTGTTTTCTTACTTTGTTTGAAGTTGATATTTACCTCAGTAAATATTGTTGTTAACTCATGCAAAGCATAATACAAAATGTGCAGCTTGAAAAAAGTGGGCTCATGCCGCACCTATTAAGGCAGACTTAAAAAACAGGTAGAAACATGTAACAAATATTTCAAGTTCATATGGTTCTGAATCACACTGTCAGATGCATGTAGTAGAAATTTCCAGAGGCAGGTATAAATATGCAAGCATATGCAGGTATAAATATGCAAGCAGGTATAAATATGCTAGCATATGCAGGTATAAATATGCTAGCATATTTATACCTGCCTCTGGAAATTTCCACTACATACATCTGACGAAGTGGGTATTCTCCCACAAAAGCTTATGCTCCAATACGTCTGTTAGTCTATAAGGTGCCACAGGACTCTTTGCCACTTTTACAGATCCAGATTAACATGGCTACCCCCCGATACTAGTAAATTGATAGTTAACAATTTATTCAAATCTAATAATCATGGTGTGTGTTTGGTCACTAAAGCCATACTATATATTTTTTCTTCTTTCTGATTCAATGAATGAAATTATAAAATGGGAACAGCACTTAGTCAAACTTACTTTTTTCCTACTGTATTCTTTTTCCCGATATATCAAGGTGGCTCTATCCATGATCTGCTCTACAGATGCAGCAATTTTCCTAACCAGTCTCTGTAACCTAGACATCTTAATTTCTTAATATATTCATACACAGCACATAGCAACATTTTTTTTAGTATCATGTATTTACCAGAACAAACATCCATACATCTGGTTTGAAAGAACTGTGGAAGTGCTATGTATTGGAGAGGGTGATATTTTCACAAGAGACTCTGGAATGCTTTACAATTCTCCTCATGAAGACTGCAGAGAAAGTTTTAGTAAAAGAGCTTCAACAGTAAGAATTTAAACTTTTATTTATCTCAGGCTTTCCTGAATCCTGTTTTTTTTTAAAGTTAAAGTCTGCTCCCACAAAATGAGATACTGTCACTGTCTACATCTAATGCAGACTTTCAGAGCTTATTGAAGTGCTTTAGAATATAGAATAGGTGCTGGAGCTGAAGCAAAAAATCCTCTCAGCAAATCCATCTATGGCCAAGGAGATCTTTAATTTATGCCTCTTAAATCTCCCTCTGCTTCTTGAAGGTTGGTGCCATGAAAGAGATTACTAGAACCATTTCGGGATACTGTTTTTGTGTGACAGCACAGAATGGATTCTGTAGAAAGACTTTTGCTTCTTCCTGATAAATCAAGTCCCATTCTCATGTGACAGGTAAGGATGAATATGTGACTGCCTCTCACATTTTAATTTTCACACAAAAATTGTATTATGAAGATAATTGTTCCATTGTCTGTTATGTGATGAATGCACCATGCTCTGGCATTAATAACTACACCAGAGAGCAGGAATGTAGGCTAATTGCTAGTAAACAGCAGATTTGATGAAAAACAGTTACCTTAATTTTCAGTGTTGCAGAGATGTGGAAGACATTGGATTTTCTTTACACTCAATGCCTCTTACTTCTAAATTCATATTCTGAGTTATTGTAACCAATGAATGGTACTAATAAAGATGTTTATCTCTCATTCAAATCTTTCTTAATCTATCAGATTAGTTTTAGTTTTCATTTAGAAAAGCCTATTTTCCCACCTCTTCCAGTAATAGTACCACATGTCAGGCTCAAAGCTCCAGTGTTTAGCTCTGTACATTTCTATGAAAAAGCTGGCTAATGGGATGATTTCATGGATCAAGGAAAGGGCTGTCTTCCTTCTTTTTTGTTACAAATCTTCATATGCAAAACAAAAATAGTGATGTAAATTTGGCTCAATGGGGTTGCACAGGTGCAGAATTTAGCCCCTGGTTGTTTCATAGCAGGTGCCTGAGCAAGGAGACTGTTGTAAATGAAGGGCCAAAAGTAAGAGATTGAAAGAGACACATCAGGAAGAAGTTGGTCAAAACCTGGGGATAAGTCTTGCACCATTCAGCTGATGAGCAAACTGAGCATAACATGCAGATCAACAGAGTGAAAAGAGACGTAGCAGGAAAAGCAACTATTGGGAAAATGTGAGATAAAATAGGCCCTCTTTGTTTTATCTTACACCCTCCTGCTTTTTTTTTTTTTTTTTTTAGAGTAGCCCTTAAATGTGATGAATCCCTTGGAGAACATCTTTTCCTCAGAAAAACATTGGGCCTGACTAACTAAAATACAACATGTTGTCCTTTATCAGGAAGAGCATATTAAACTTCCCTTTGGTTCAGAGCAGCCTGTTCGTTAGCCTTCAGAGCTCACTTCAAGGCTCATCTTTCCTCCCTTGCCTGTGAGGAGATGGGTGACAGGTAGTAGTGCTGTGGGACTGGGGATTTTTGTCATTCTTATGTTTTTGGGGGCATTCTTCGATTTGATCCTGGAGTCATTGATGGTTCCATTTGTAAATGTTCATACTTCCAAAATTCTCAGTTGCCTAGAACATTGGACTGGCTCTCTTTTATTGAGTTACCTGTGTGTAGTGCCTACATAAATCAATGAGAATTAAATATATTTAAGTGAGATTAGAATCAGGATGTATGACTGAAGAAGCTCTTAGAAGATCAGCTTATATGATCTTTCATGGATGTCCTGTTTGCATAGAAGTTGGGTGCTTCTTTTGCTGAATTATGTCTTAAGTTTCTCTCAGATATTTGGTTTTAAGTCAAAAATATTTTTCTTTAAAATTTGATGAAATATGAGATGAAAAAGGGTTCTAGTTATTGAAAACATACCCCAAAGTATAAAACATAATTCATTTGCAAGACACAGACCTCAGACTCTAGTAAGTTAACTTTATATTTTGCTTTTAATTTGCATTTAAATAAAAAATCCTCAAAACAAAAAGCCAAGATTTTTTTTTCTACTGAATCAGAGCCCACTGGTTATCACAAAGACAATAAAGCGCTACAAATTCAAGCAACAATGAGATTAAGTTTCCTTAATATGTATCATTTCAGGTGGTATTTTATATAAGCTCTAATGCTTCTCCAAAAGAAGGCAAAATTGATCATCTCTCCACTAGTCAATAAGGGCTCCGTGCTGCCTAATTACACAGTAAACATTAGTCACCCACAGAGTGTAATTTGCATCAAAAAGAAGGGATTTTTTTCCCCTCACTGCATGTGTTTTGTACACTTTGTATTCTGACATTATGAGGATTTTAAATAACAATCAAGCTTATTTCATGCTGTCTTGGTTGTTTCTTTCAATTTTCTCTTTCTTTAAAACTAAGAGTATCTAGATGAAATCACTTAGTCAGTATCCATCTTGTGCTTGTTAAATCAACGCATATGATATTCCCCCACTGCATAGATCAATGGGTCTCCTTACTTATCTAAGAAAAAGCACCGCCTGTCAAAAATAAGACCCATGACTAAAAATTAACAGTATTTGTAACAAATAGTGAGTTAAATTTGGAGTTGAACTAAGGCTGAAAGATTATTCTCAGCCAGCAGACTGCAGTGGCTACAAACTAATAATGGGCAAACCTGTTATTTGGATATTTGTTCTGATGCATTCGGATAAGCATCCTAACCTTGTCTTTGGAATCCCTATTTGAATACCTGGGCTACAAAAAACCGGACTCAGTCTCACAACACAAATTCTTCACGCAATTTCAGTTTTTCAATTTATTGTTGAGCAGGGAATATTGTAACAGCACTTCTCATGATATATTGGCACTACCAGTTTTGGTAGTTATGGCCGTTGAAGATAATAAAGAAGTAGGGGCACTCTGAGCTATTGGAAAGGGTTCACTTTGTGTTTGGGTTTTGAAGGTCTGTTGTACCCAGCCTTACTAAACATTTCTCAGTGGGATTAACTTCAATAGGATCCCACAGAATTTAGAAATTCAGGACAGATTCTTCCTGGCTTGCGAAAGGGTGCAAATTATACCTCTTTGTGTCAGTAAGAGTGATTGGTGCTCTAGAATTTAGGTGATGTTTCTGTTGCTGTCCTCCTTTCAGGTTACATCTGAAAGGAGAATTATGGTTGTCTCCAGAGGCTCAATGTGTTCTCCTTCAGTGAGGACAAATTAAACCACTGAGTTCAGTGGAGTTACACTAGACATGAAATTGGCCTATAGCCGATAAGCCACATGTCAAAGTCAGCTAATAAAGTGATGGCTTGGGTGTCCAATAATGGTAGTATAATACATTAATCCCTTAGAGCCTTATGCATCTCTTGTGTATATAAAATATTTGCTTATATATCTATAAAATAATTAAAATATTTTGAATATACTGTATGTATACACCCAGGTATAGTGGTATAACTGAGTAGAGAAATCAGGAATCAAAGATCTGTGTAAGATCTTGAGCCAGTCACTTGTTAGCCCAATTTTATGAACTATTAATATTTAATACATTGAATTTTCAACATGCTTTGAGAGTCTTTGACAAGAAGGCACAACACTCTGCATAAAAACAAAGATGCTTAAATTATTCAGTCCTCCGTTCTGAAGACCTACTTAAGAAGACTTTCAACATGTAGAGGGTGGTGAAGCACTGGAATGGGTTACCTAGGGAGGTGGTGGAATTTCCTTCCTGAGAAGTTTTTAAGGTCAGGCTTGACAAAGCCCTGGCTGGGATGATTTAGTCGGGTATTGGTCCTGCTTTGAGCAGGGGGTTGGACTAGGTCCCTTCCAACCCTGATATTCTATGTTTTCATGGAATGTTGAAGTTGTTCCGAAATATTTGGGTACATGTCATGATACAATAGTTTTATCAAGTAAAAAGCTTTAGGGATCAGATTGCTAAGTGCTTGACCTTGAAAATGAAAAAGACAAAGCTGTAGGAATTGGAGATCATCAGTACAACTGACTACAGATTAAAAGATATAAAAACAGCAAAGTGAAGACTCTGCAAATCGATTGCTGTCCCCATATGAGGCTTGCCTGTCTACCCTGTACAGGCGGGGACAGAAAGAGACACTCTTGAAGTGGACTTGCTCAGGAATCATACTGGATAAATGACACTGTGATGAACCATGAAAATATGGGAAACTAAGTAAAAGGTATTTCATACTAAGTATTAATAGAAACTGATGCTCAGAATCTATTCTCTTCTCCCTGTGCTGGCAGAACATACAAGTTAATCAATATTTTCTATTTTTTTAATGTGAAATTGTTCTTGTGTCCATTGGGAAACTATAGGATGATAATGATTTTTGGTCACTATTGCCCCGGACTGGATTCATGCAAGCAACTTAGAAGTAAAAGGGGTTGTATCCCATCACTTCTCTCTGCCCCCCGATCCAGCCAGGCTACCTTTCATGTTTTCCATTAGTTTTACTAGTATAGCTTGCTTGACAAGTTTGCATCTATCACCCAGATTTCTGCCAAATGTGATGTTTGGTGTATCCTGTTTGTTGCTCACTTCATTTTTAGATTTTAGAGTAACAGCCGTGTTAGTCTGTATTCCCAAAAAGAAAAGGAGAACTTGTGGCACCTTAGAGACTAACCAATTTATTTGAGCATAAGCTTTCGTGAGCTACAGCTCACTTCATCGGATGCATACTGTGGACTTTCCACAGTATGCATCCAATGAAGTGAGCTGTAGCTCACGAAAGCTTATGCTCAAATAAATTGGTTAGTCTCTAAGGTGCCACAAGTTCTCCTTTTCACTTTTAGAGAAATCTAAGTTATTTGTGAGGGATAAAGTTGGCAAAGGAAACAGCTGAGGCATTGTATGGGCAGCCAGCAACAGCAGTTACCGGTACCACTTATCTCCGTGGTGTCACCATTTAGATTTCTGATACAGTGCAAACATGGAATAAGAACTGAGTTACCCTTGCTAAAACCCCAACAAAAAAGTGCATTTACAGTGCTAAGTACACATAATTACCAATTCTCATGGAACACGCCATCTGATATGGCACTGTACAAATTCTGTGGTGGGGGGGGTGGCATAAAGGGCTCGTCTTAAAGTGGTAATGTTATTTAAGTATAGTAGAGGAGTGGAAATCCAACATTTGTCTTCAGATTTTGTCTACTGATCACATAGCTCTACCTTCCTCCTCCAGGATTTTGTGTGTTGTGTGTGCTGGGGGCAGAGCTGACCTTTCTGATGCTCTTCTTTGGCACTTAGCCTTAGTCTGGTTGGAGCCTTAAATCCTCACCCATACACACAGCTCTCTAGTCTGTTCTCACAGAAACAAGAGTTAATTCAATTTAACAAGCAGATATCCTTGTATTAACTTTCAGTTACTTTTGTTGATCTTTTTCCCCTTGTTTATCTCTGCTTTTTTTCCCAATGCCATTCCACAATGCTGCCTCTGTTAAAGCTGGGTGGAAAGTAAGACAGACCTGATGAATGCACTGATGCCAAGGAAGTGGTTTCCTTAGCAACAAAAACAAGGTGAAAGCTCTCAGAATTTCTTTCACTGATCAAATGTGACTTTTTGCCTACTGTAGACAGAGAAAGGGTATAGAAATGCTTCCATGAACTAGCTAGTAACACATTCTGTCAAATATCCTAAAAGGTATAGTGTCAATGACTTAGTCCAAGTTATTTTATTTAAAAATTATCATTATCAGATAGGAAACCTCTTCCCCCAATGAAAATGTCTCCTTTTAAAAAAAACAAATTGCCACTATGTTCCTGAGAAACTAACAAAATAATAAGTAAGGGCTGAATTTTGATTGCTTTACTGACATGAGGCACTCTGTTGACTTCAGTGAATAAGGCAAGCAAGATTTGGCCCAAAGTGTGGTGGGGAGGAAGAGGGCCACCTATGTTCAATATTATGTGCTCCTTGGCTGGCCAGTAGCTAGTGCAGTTCCTAACACCGAGTTACTGTGTCATACAGTCCTAATGGTGCATGTAAACAGAGAGGCTATTGTTGGTAAATTTATTTGTCCAAAGCCAGTTTCAAAAAAAGACTATCTTCCTAGGATTTTGGTGATGAACCATCGTATTTCACCAACTACCATTATGGGTGTTTCTCCATCAGTAGAAAATAGTTAAAACCAGTGGAAATGGCTTTGTGCTAGAATCCAGGAAAGCTGTGCCTAATCCTAAATTTGCTCACTAAATCACTTAGTTGCACTGTGTGCATAAGACACAAAAAGGGACCATAAAAATGGCACTTTGTTAAGTCAAATACAGAAATGCATCATTAGATTGTACCTGCTCACTCTACTGTTTACAAGCAGTCTCTCTGTGGAAGAATAAGCTCCATTTTCTTCTGTCTGTGACATCAACACCCCCAGCATATTGAGTATGGCCAATAGGCAAGGGTGATGTACCAAATGAAATCAAGCTGTTTTCCAATCAGCAGGTTGAGTTTGCAGTGCTGGCAATTACAGCTTCCTTTTGACCTGTACACAAAGCAGATTCCATATGGACTAAATATGGAATGTAAAAATTGAGACGCTCTTCTGAACATAACCCCTGTTTAGTAGTAATCCTCTCTGCATGTGTGGTAGCTTTCAGTGCTTTGATGATGGTGAGATATGTCAATTGCAAAGAAAATGATCTAAAGTAAACTCCTTTAAAATGGAAAAATGACACTCTCATTAACATCTTCTTGAAATCTAGGTCCTTAAAAAAATGGGCAGGAATAACTTAGAGGTATAGCTAACCCTGTGAATGGTATGAATGTTTAAGTGAACTCAATAACCTTGACTTTTCTTTCTCATTGCAAATGGAGTAGGGGAAGCAGAATGAATTCCAATAAATATGATCCTTAGTTTTAGACCTCTGTGACTAGCAAACTTTGGGGTTCTGTTAAGTGTTACACCATATAGCAATGTATGCACTGTACTTGTAAGCCTACCCTGTACTTATTCCGATTCTGCAGTTGCAAAATGATTGACTAATTACTCCTTAACCCAGTTCCTGCAAAAATCACCCATCAGCTGCAGGAGACTGTCTTTCCTGACTCCAGAGTTGAATTCAGTATCTCAAGACCCTCTCAAATTAAAACACATTCTGGAATGAATAATCAAGTAATATTACTCTCTATGGAGTCTAGAATTGAAAGGAGGGGCACAGACAGAAAACTTAGGCCGAGTGTGTTACAGGATTCAGCAGCTGCCATTTGAAAGGTCAGTATTTGCCATCAGTTACCACATGTGTATCTGAGTTACTGCACATTCTCCATATGCTTAAAGTGAGGAATAACTGCAGTATGTCAATGTGAAGTAACTGTGGTGGCTAAATGTTGGTTTTGCAATGGTCAACACTGTCCACATGGTCTGGACTCCAGAGATATACTGTAATACTGTAAGATATACTGGAAAAAGCAAAATGTCCAATTAAAAAGGTAAGTGAATTTAGGATAACAAAATATCCCTGCAACAAATGGTATCAAGTAATCAGACAATAGAAAAGACATTTATAGTAGTGAATACGACCACAAAAATCAAAGCTCGTCTCTTTCACCAACAGAATTTGGTGAAAAGATATTACCTCACCCACCTTGTCTCTCTGATATCCTGGGACTAACATGGCTAGAACGACTGTGCAAATATCCATGTGATATAATTTTGGTTTTGGTTTTAGTTATTGCATTCACCACCTCAGACATGACTAAGTATCCACAACAAAATTACTATGTCTATATGTACTGTATAGGAAAACAATTTTGAGAAAGTCCTTTAGCTAGTACTCACGGCTATCTAGTCACTCAAAACCCCCAAGATATGGGCAAGGCACTGCAAAATTATTTTATTATTATAATAGCAGTTAGAAGAGTGGGATGCCCATTGTGCTGAGTACCGAATAAAATAGGACAGTCCCTGCCACAAAGAGGTTCAATCTAAATAAGGACAAGATGTGACAAATAGGTGTACACTGGAAGAGGCAAGGGTCACAGTGATAGGAAACGCTATGGTAAATGAACAGGAGATATTAATAAATCATTAACAGGCCTCCTGCCTGTCCATAAAGAAATACTTTAGAGGATAACTCTGCATTTGTAGAGCGTGCAGCAGATGCCTAATAGCAGTTGTGGTTTGTTGAGGGTTTTGTTTGGTTTTTTTTTTTTCTGCTCTATGTTCTGATTCTGTGAACAGCACATCTGCCAGATAGTTTCACTGTATGGCAAAACCTTGTTTTGCTAATCCACGTCCAATCGTTCTCATAAAATAAGTGTCCTTCTCTGCTTATTATTTAGCAAGCATGTAAATTTTCAGACCATTACAGTTACTAGTGTACTTTGAAGTATTATGAAACGCAAATAAAATTAAACTACACTTGTCAAAATAATGTAGACGCCTTTTTTATTTATTGTACTTGTTTGTTTAGTAACTCACAAAGTTGGTCTTGCTGTCACTTTTGTAATTAGATTCTGCTATATTTGGCTTATGCTTTTTGGTTAATTTTCACATCTGTTGTTCCTGTTAATACAAAAGACATTTACGTAAAAATCTAAGATATTTGGCTTTGAATAAAGCTATAATCCCCTTTCCTATAAAAAGGTGCTACTTTTAACTTCCATTTCTCCTGTAGCAGGTCCACTTTTTATCAAGGGGCAGAAGTTTCTTTGCTCTGCTTGAAGGCTGAACTGCAGGATGCTCTCTAAATGCTGCACTCCCTCCTGTATCACTAGACCTGGATTAACTGAATCTATTCTAATGGACAAGAGAGGCAGTATGAACAGCACAAGTGTCATTTGGATCCCTGACATAGGCAGAATTTCTTTTACAGGGAGATGGAAGGAAACTCTGAATGCCACAGCAGCTGGGAATGCAACGTTCAATAAGGATGTGGTGGTGTCAGTGCTTAATTTGTGCCAGGGCTGAGCCCTGGCACCTCTAGGCTCGGCAGTTCATAGCCCCCGCACTCTGGGCTTGCCGCATGAGTTATGAAAATAAAAAAATTTCTTGAGCCCAAGCATCTAATTGCTTGAGCCCCGGCACCTCTTTCACTACAAATTAAGCACTGGGTGGCGTTGGTGGTTTTATTGAAATTAGAACCTCTCTCTAATCAATTCTGTGATGCTCTACTACCTCTGCTACTAGATAGACTTGCAAAATTAATTGTCCTGACAGGAGAGGTTCTCAGTCACGTTTCATGTCCTGTTATTATTTAAACAGACTGCACCTATCGCAGTCTAGCTTCGTATTTGACCTACAGTTTTCCCATCATGAAATGCAGTCTCTAAATTCTTCTCATGCACAAGTTAGCTCAGTCAGTGATGTAAAGGCGAAACTGACAGAGGAAGGCAGAAACATGCATCTCACTTCCTTTGTTGGGGAGGGGAAGAATAGGTCAGTGGTTTGAGCATTAGCCTGCTAAACCCAGGACTGTGAGTTCAATCCTTGAGGGGGCCATTTAGGGATCTAGGACAAAAATTGGGGATTAGTCCTGCTTTGAGCAGGGGGTTGGACTAGATGACCTCCTGAGGTCCCTTCTAATCCTGATATTCTATGATTCTAAGGTATATAGCAGGATAAGTTTGCTATAAGGAGTATTGTTAATTCCGAACAGTATCGGCTACCCATGAGTAAACAGCCTGAACAAGAGTTTCCACTTTTCCACTGCTTTGTTTCCCATTAAAAATATTGCCTATCACTTTTAAACAAAAGCTACTTGTCTTCAGAATAGACCATGCAGAATGCATCACTAATTTTGATGGCCAGTCTCAAAGCTGAATGACATTGTGTTGTTTCTAGTATTGTTTTATTGTTAAAAGGCGTCCCAAGAGGAGTGTGCTTTAAAGAGCTGTTTGAAGGAAGAGAAGTATAGGCTGTTCAATTTTTCATGCAGAGGGGAAAGGTAACAGGGAAGAAGGCACAAAAAAAGAGTAAGTAGGAAAAATACAACAGGATTATTTAGGCAGATCTCTTAGGAGCAGCACAAATAGCAGGAGGCAGATATGAGAGTTGGACTGGAGATGGGCAGGGCCTTTCAGGTGACAAGCTTTAAAGAAGAGTACATTGCACAGGGAAATATGGTGAATGCTAGCTAAGCATGAGAGAAAAATAATGCATGGAATTTGGGGCCTGATTCTTATCTTTCTTACACTGATTTGAATTAGAAATAGCATCAGTGAATAGTACCTAGCTCAGGCCAGATTAATTACCCTTTTATTTTCATGACTGCTAAATCAGCTTATTTTCTCCATCAAGGAAAAGTATTTTAAAGACTCAACTAAGATTTTATTACTGCTCTAATAGGCACTAGATGCTTTTGACAACGCACGACTAAACTACAGATGAGACAGTCTGCCAATTATGTTTTATTTTAAACTGATAAAACATGATATATTGTTAATAACAGTGTTTAAAACACTTAACTCTGCAGACCTCAAACCGAAGCAGAAAAAAATAAAGTGCAGGCATGCCAAAATCAGTGGGGTTAAATGACTTTTGTTCCAAAGGGAGTTCTATGGTGAACCCGGGAGATTTTTGGACTCTAGTTGGTATAGGTGTTCAGGTTGTTGCTTCCCACTAGGTGGTGCTGTTTTCACACTAGCAAGAATTATGTGGGGCCAGTATGTTAAAATAGGTGCCAAGAAGCTTGATATTTATATTCAACAAGTACAGTTTTTATTGGGTACCCAAATGTAGATTTAGGTGCCTAAATTTAGGCATCCAAGTTTTTAAAATACGGTCCTGCATTTAGAACATGCCTGCAACAAACAGTAACACAGGAGAAAGAAATTGTGCTAGTTTCAAAAGCTTTTTGAATGGAAATGTTGCATTTCAGGTTTATCACTGAGATGTAAAAGCTCTTTTAAGTTTTAGCACATAAGCTGCTCAGGGTTGCTTGCTCACAGAGCTCACTTTTCACCATGAGCACACAAAACTGTCAATTTCTCGCTAGACTTAAGTTGATAATGATTGAAACTGCATTGGCCAAAAATAATCCTGCTGAAAAATTTAAGCTTCTCCAAGTGCTAGCCTGAATGGAGTTAGAGAAATTATTCCCTTCTGCATGGGGTGTTTGTTGGCAGTGTTTATGTCATCAGACTGGATTCAGGAAATCCCCTACCCATGTGCCCAAGTGCCTTGCTGAATCAAGACCATAGAAAAGAAGAAAAGCTAGGTTAATGGGAATCAAAACCAAGTTTTTCTATGGATTACTTATTGCATGTGCTTTTACTTACTTCCAACCTTGAGGTGACAGTCTTCTGTGATCTTTATAACTAACTCTCTGCCTGGAAATAGGGAAAACTGACAGGTAAATCCATTTAAGGAACAAGCCACGAGTGCCTCTTCACAAAAGCATGTGTATACAGATGTTCCTATAGGTTTCCCCTAATAGCAAAGCTAATAGCAAAGTTGCTAATAGCAAAGCTATTCTGGATGGCAGACTGCTTGCTTAATCAGGGCTGACCCCACTCAATCATGGAGCTGGTTTGGTTTTGTTTTGTTTTGCTGTTATGAATCTTGCTGAGAAGACACCCTGCATGTAGACCCAGTTGTCTGCCTATGATGGTACAACAGATTTGCAGGGGACAAATGCAGTTTTCTCTACTTAAGTTTCAACCAGTGTATCTCATTAATGTTGAAGAGGTATTATGCAGATTCCAGCTATAAACTGTGATCTGAACTCATGTCCTCCTTAGTTTGTGAAGGCCAGAGGAGAAGCACTGAGCTCACTATTGATTGATGTTAGTGACATGTCACTACGAAGGGACTGAATATACAACCTCTCCTTAAGACAATTACTAGACCTCTGGACAAGAAACCATCTCCTAACATGGAAACAGGTTGATGTTTGAGATGTTCAAACTTCCCGTTTTTGGGGAATGATTGTTGACAAGGTTGTGACAACCCCAACAATATTTGGAGTCCTCAAACTCCCTTGATTCCAGTCTGGGTGGTTTGAGGCCTATCTGTACTACAAAAATGTGGTCTTTGATTTCCTGGAGGTTATTTTTTAACTCTGTCAACTGCTTTTATTCCATGTTATTAATGAAGTATTGTTGGCATGTCTGTGATTCCTACCTAGCAAGGGTATGTATAGTCACTCTGAGTGATTCCATTCTTTCTGGAAGGTCCAGGAGGGTAGTACTAAATCATTGTTCATCTGTCCTGAGGGCTGTCTCATGTGAGGCTCCATAAGGATTCTTCTTTGTCAACCTCTCCTGCTTAATGTGTATATGAAGCCATGAGGAGGTGTAGGCTTTGGTGCCAGGATTATGCTGATAATACCACCTCTGTCTTCTTTAACCTAGTTTATGTAGTTGTGTGACTTTTTTCCAATGTCTGTCTGATCAAGGGACTAGAATAAGTCTAACTGGCCAAGGCTCATCTGAAGCAATACTGTGGGAAGCTCTTGCAGGTTGGCAGGACTGATGAAGTTTGCAATGTGCCTGCCATTTATTCAGGATCTCAGTCTTCTGGTTGTGTTAGATCCTTGGTTACTGCCAAATACCCATGTACTGATAGTTTGGCCATTTTCTCTGTGCTTGGTGAAATGGTGAAATTCTTTCAGATGCAGACTGTCTTTGGCATCTCAGGATTAAGCACCAAAACATGATGTTCTTGGAGCTATGCCATCAGGCCATTCAGAAGTATAATGTAGTGCAGAATGTGGCTAACCTCTTATTAAACCTAACCTAAACAGAGAGTAGCTCATACCAGCACTCCATATGTAAGCAGGGGAATAGTCCCGCTATTGTGGGGAACTTTCCTGGCTTCTGCACTACCCCAGTGAAGTGGGCTAGCGAAAGGATCCGAGTCCTCGCTCCCACTTCCTTTACCCAGAGGCCTCCCTGCCCTTGAGGACTCCCCTTCCACTCTCCTGTCTGGCAGAGTCCTCGTAATCCCAACAAGGCTGGACCCAGGATTCCTGGGAGTCTCGACCCCCAACCCTGCGGCGCTCACCTAGGACAGGGGCTAGGATGTCCCCACTCCGGGATACTCTCTCTGCACTGGGCACTTCTCTAACCCACTGATTATTACATACAATTTGAAGTAAATGCAAGTTATTTAATCAACAATTAATTTTAAAGAGAATAAGGGGAAATGGGAAAGGTTAAAGGAAACACATCACCCCGCTCTGTGGCAGGGAACTTCACAAACAGTGTCTCTGGAATGTCAGGGCAGTTCACAGCCTGTTCCTTGTAAGTCCCAGGCCTTCTTCTCAGGCCCTGGCTGTGCTGCAGGGATGCTGTGGGTTGGACACTCGCTCCGGTGGTGGCCACACGCTCTCAGGCTCTAGGTGGCAGGGCCCTTCTTCCCAGCGTTGCCCCCGCGCTGTCGGGGTTACCAATACCCTTTCGATTCTGACCTGCAGAGCCTCCTGGCTGAGGCATCTCCCTGTGCTGGGCCCACTGCCCAGGGTCCCCCCTCGGTCTCCCCAGCTGCTCACGACACCAGGCTCCGGACTGCTCCAGCCCCAGCTCCAGCTCCAGCTCCACTCTGTCTCAGCTCCAGCTCCACTCTACCTCAGCACGGCTGCTGCTCTGCCTCCAGCTCCCTGGGCTGCTTTTCTGGCCCCTCTGGCTCTGGTTGCTGCAGCTCTGCTCCCAGGGCAAGTCTGCTCTCTCTGGGCTGTGCCTCTGGCTTTGGGGCTGCAGCTCTGCTCCCAGGACAGGGTCTGCTCTCTATGGGCTGCTTTTCTGATCCCTCTGGATCTGGCCCAGCTCTGCTTCCCAGCTTAGCTTGGGTCCCTGCTTTCTCCTTAGCTCAGCCCCACTCTGTCTGACCCAGGCAATTCCAGCTCACATGGAGGACGGGACCTCCCTGGCCTCCTGACTCCCTGATTAGCCTGCCCGCCCTGTCATTCAGGCTGACCCTCAGCATTGGCCTCTTCCCCATTGTTCCTGGGGACTGTCAGTCTCAGGGTCCTGATTCCCCATTGACCCTTCCACCTTTTTAGTACTGGGAGCTAGCAACTAAAACAGCCCTACTGAATGTTAGTAAGGGGGCAACAGTCCCCTTACCCATAGTTTGCACTGGCTTCTAATTAGTTTGAGTTTAATTTAAGATGTTTTTAATGTATAAAGCCTGAAATAGTTAAGTTTCTCCCCCCAACATTTCCCAGCCTTCATCTGGGCCCAGATTTGTTGATCTTCATCTTTATGAGTCCTACTGAACTCTTGGCATCACTGTCCTTTCATAGGTACAACTGTCTACTGAAAGGAATACTTGACCTACTCAGCAGTGTCATGCTGTATTTTAGTGGTTGCATCCTGTAAAAGGATGCACCAAGCCTGGCTATTCAACAATGAAAGTTAGAGGTTATAGAGCTTGTGTTCAGCTTTTCCCTCTTTGTTTTACCTTCAGCTTGGAGTGAGGAATGGGCTCATTTGTTGCAGTGCTGATCTTCAGGTGCCTGAATTTTAAGTTTTTACACAATCACAATTCCATAATTTAAGAACACCTACACTGGGTCAGACTAAAAATCCCCCAGTATTTTTGTCCTCCTACATTGGCCAATGCCAGGTGCCCCAGAGAGAACGAACAGAACAGATAATCATCAACTGATCCATCCCCTGTTGCCCATTGCCAGCTTCTGGCAAACAGAGGCTAGGGACACCATCCCTGCCCAGCCTGGCTAATAGCCATTGATGGACCTACCCTCCATGAACTTATCTATATTTTTTGAGCCCTTTTATAGTCTTGGCCTTCACAACATCCTCTAGCAAAGAGTTCTACGGGTTGACTGTGCGTTGTGTGAATTCATATTTTATTTTTAATTATTTCTCAAAACTTACGTGGTGCTTGTCACACACTTTAAGAAATAATCCTTACCCAAAAAAGCTTAATCTAAGCTAGACAAGTTCAACATTACAATAGTTTGAGTAGGGGATGATGTGGATACTTGATTAGCAGAAGTGTTTCGTTGAAGAGGTGGGTTTTAAGGAAGGGTTTGTGAATAGATAGTGTGTTTGGAGAAGAACAAGGGGAGTTACACCAAACTTCAGATACCATAGGAATTCAAAGTAGAGGCTACTTGCATTTTACGCAGTGATAAAGAGACCAATTCTTACCTCAGAGCATAAAAGATTGCTGCTAGTGAGCAGGGGCATAGCCAGGAAAAACCACTCCCACTCAACACCAAATGTAAGGAAATATTAGCTTACTGGCTGACGGATCGCCACCAGGAGATCTGGGGGAAATCCTAGCTCTGCTGAAGCCGATTGGGCTTTTGCCATTGACTTCAATGGAGCCAGGATTTCATTTTTATTGCTCTTAGTTGCTGTGTTCCTGCACTTCTGAACCGTCACGTGGCAAATGTTTTCAAGGCAAGCCACAGAATAATCTTATGCAAATTCCTATCTATGCACTTCTGCACAGATTTCAAAGTATACTAAATGAGAGGTGTGGGAAATCTTACCGTTGTGCATTTTGAAAGTAAGTACTTACTTTGTTTGCCTCTGCAAGCTGTTGTGATGACAGTGTCCATAATATACTTATCCCAAAATGTTTATGAATTTACATATTTACATATTAGTTTAATGGCTTAGCTATAGAAATACTGAAACCCCTGACAAACTTTATGTAAAAGGCCAAATAAAAGGGAATTTTGAGGTGGGGGCTGGGCATTGGACATGAAGACTCCAGGGGAGGCACGTGTTTAAAGTAGGCAGATTTGTTTAAGAAAGAAAGGCTTGTTTAAGAAGAAAAACAGAGGTTTTCTCTCCCAGCAAAAACTAGTTGAAGCCAAAGAAAACTGAATATAGATGTTACACCCATATAACTTGAACTATCTCACACCCTGTATATATCTCTACTGGTCATCAGTCATGTCACTTAATGTACAAAGAATACGTCCTAGAAGGGAAAATTGTGCCACCAGCCAGTCATAAAAAATTGAGTCTGGTAATCTAACTCTGTAGGTGGGTGTCCCTATGCCAGTACTCCTGACACCTTCCTTTCAGCCTCCATCTCCTCTCCCTGTTTTTTCCTGAACAGTCTGCTCACAGTTGTAGTCTAACATTTCAGCCTCAAACTTGATGTAGCTAATGGAAATTGCTGTTTCCACAATCCCAGGATTTAGTTCATGTCAAGGTTCCTTCCCCACTCTGAACTCTAGGGTACAGATGTGGGGACCTGCATGAAAAACCCCTTAAGCTTATTCTTACCAGCTTAGGTTAAAACTTCCCCAAGGTACAAACTATTTTACCTTTTGCCCTGGGACTTTATTGCTGCCACCACCAAGCGTCTAACAGATGTATAACAGGGAAAGAGCCCGCTTGGAAACGTCTTTTCCCCCCAAAATCCTCCCAAACCCTACACCCCCTTTCTTGGGGAAGGCTTGATAATAATATCCTCACCAATTGGTACAGGTGAACACAGACCCAAACCCTTGGATCTTAAGAACAATGAAAAAGCAATCAGGTTCTTAAAAGAAGAATTTTAATTGAAGAAAAAGTAAAAGAATCACCTCTGTAAAATCGGGATGGTAAATACCTTGCAGGATAATCAGATTCAAAACATAGAGAATCCTCTAGGCAAAACCTTAAGTTACAAAAAGACACAAAAACAGGAATATACATTCCATTCAGCACAGCTTATTTGATCAGCCATTTAAACAAAACAGAATCTAACGCATATCTGGCTAGATTACTTACTAAATTCTAAGACTCCATTCCTTTTCTGTTCCCAGCAAAAGCATCACACAGACACAGGGAACCTTTGTTTCTCCCCCCCGCTCCAGCTTTGAAAGTATCTTGTCTCCTCATTGGTCATTGTGGTCAGGTGCCAGCGAGGTTATCCTAGCTTCTTAACCCTTTACAGGTGAAAGGGTTTTTCCTCTGGCCAGGAGGGATTTAAAGGTGTTTACCCTTCCTTTTATATTTATGACAGTTCAATATGAATGGGAATGTCATGCTGCATTGCCATCCTATGCACCGGCATTTTCATAGATGTTATACTAGTTTTAAGGTCATTGCATATCCAAATATGAATAACTAAAACCATCAGCCCTCTGGATCTGAATGTCAGAGCCTGTACACATTCATAGTAGCGGCATGGCTTCTGAGCTAAAAGTCTTTTGTATTACATTCCTGATGCTGAATTTATTTCTAGGGCTGTGTGAACAGTTCACCCAGAACCCACCCAAAATCGAGCTGTGCTCAGGGCTCCAGACAAACTGTTCTCATGTAGTTTGTACGGCACTCAGGGTTCCCACAAATACAAGATGATCCCCAGGGCCCTCACTCCCCAAAATTATAAAAAACTGCTTTCAGGGAAGTTGCAGTAGTCTGATGCCCATCCCCCACTATTTTATGGGAATGGGTGTAACCCCTTCAAGGAATTTCAAGGTCTCTACTAGTCCCCCGTAGGGGTCCAGCTGCCAAAGAAGACAAGTGAATACCCAATCTACCAGTTTTTGATACCCCCATCAAAGCAGTAGAAATGGGGGAGGGGAACTCTTACTCCTGCAGCTCACAGTATTATTAAACCAGATGTGCCACATAAGCCTTACCATCGTAGCTAGGAAACATACAGGGGAGAGGGGCAGGATATTTCCTTTAAACCCTTTAAACACCCTGGTGGAGTTTGAGGCCTTTGATCCAACCTGGCCACATCCTCTGAGATAAGCTGTGGACTAGCCACAGAGGGCCTTCAAAACCCCAGATATTGGGCCACTGGGTAACCAAGGTACTCAGCCCCCAGGAAGGTTGCAATGGTAAGTCTAAGGGAGTCCTCAGGCCTGGGGGAAGAGGACTCTGGGCAAGAGGGTGATAGATTTCTCCTTAATGGGGCTCTGTAAATTGCAAATGGCAAAGCAACCCTGGGCTGGTTCATGGCCAGCCATTGTGAACAGACCCTTGGGGTGCAATTCATGTTACTTACATGACCTGAGCCCTGAAGAGTTCATTCACCTCCATTATGAATGGTGAACTGTGGTGTCTATTGTGTAGTTAGAATATGTGCTGGATGGACTGGCTAAACTTACCCAAACCTTTCCACTACCCTCCAAATTAAACATCAACATTGTATTTTAATACGTTCATCTAACTTTTTAAAACAAACATGTGCACTTCTGAACTTCCCACTTCTGGCAGGGACTCAACAGGGACATGCCAAGCCATTGAAGGTGAGCTATGTTCATGGTCATTCCAACCTGACCAGAAACAGGATGTATAAAAAGTCTCACAACAAATCCAAGTTCTCACTGGATCTCCAGCCTAATTTTGAAGACCCAAGAGGTTCGGATAAGCCACCCAAATTACAGGTACTTAACCAAAGGAAATCAAATCATTAAGCTCTATAAGGCTCACCCATCACTTTATTATCTATGCTGTTGATCGTGGCATTAAGTCTTGCTATACATAGAGGCAAGAAGAATAGAAGGAAAGCCAGATTAACTGAGCACAGCAGAAAAGTCTCTTACCAAGTGTGATTTGTGCCAAAATATTTTATTTAAACAAGTAAATTCCTGCATATCAGCTGCTTTTCCATTCAAATATTTTCTATCTCAGGAGTACAGCTACAGCCACAGCCCATTTAGGAGGGAATCAGATCCAGCTGTGACTGTCACAGGTGAATAGAATTACACCATGATTTCTGTATGAGTCAGCTGGGATTCCTCTAGGGTTTTAACTTCATGACACATGACTGACAGCCTGGAGGCAGATTGCTGTAGTGAGGGCTGAGATGATGCAGATAGGGGAAAATGAGATAATTCTCTGAAGCCAGGCACAATGCCCTTCCCTATATCAGCTAGCAGGATTTGTTTTATGAATGGCTGGGTCACACTTCCTACTCCCAAACCAAGCATTTAAATGAAACATCCTAGCCTTCCTGACCCTCCATTAGGAGTATCCTAAATTCACCTAGGGTAGAAAGAATATACGCGAAAGCCTCACAGCCCAGGTAGACAGACTTCTCACGCTAGCTCTGCTCAGGCTAGCAGTGTAGACATTGTGGCACGGGTGGCAGATCAGGCTATCCATCCAAACCCACCCAGCTCCCTGGATCTGAGCTTGGGTAGCTAGCCCGACCCACCGTCTACACTGTAATGTCCACACTTCTATTTTTAGTGAACTAGTGTAACTCTATCTAGCCAGGCTGGGAGGCACACGTCCAGTGGCTGTGTAGACATACCCTTATATTCTTTCACCGTAGCAATGTGTATTACGGCTGGCAAGAAACCTGGTGCCCAATCTAACTCCCACTGAGGTCAATAGTTTTTCAACTGACTTCAGTGGGAACTAGATGGGGCCCTGATTGGCAGGCATGTAGTCTGTGGCCATCTTAACTGAATCTATTTCCTTGTAGCAATCCTTTTCCTAAGGTTTTCACGTTCAGTGTCATTGCCTTATGGTGACACCTAGTGGGGGAAAAGACACAAACATGTTAGTTTCCTTATTGCCATTTCTTGCTTCTGAAATCTAAAGTGAGTTACAACTATGTAAACCCTTTAGTATTAAATATGAAACCATAAAAGGCTCAGCTGGTTTTGGGTTTCATTACGAACCTAAAACTCAACCCAGGTTCACCAAAAGGTTTTGCTAAAGCTGGCAATCTTTTAGGTTTAATCTGGGTTGAATTTCAAATAAGCTATTTCCCTCACCTAAGGGCACAAGGAAGGAATGATGGTTTTGTTTGAAACCAAGCTAAACATCAATATTATTTGCTTTTGACCTGAAACCAGGCAAAACTTAGTTGCTTTGCCCAAGTTTTGCTTTGAGTTTTAGGACTCAAATTCAGTGGGCCTAATTCTCCGTAGGGCAACTCTACAGCCCCAAAGCAACTCAATGGAGTTGTGCCTACTTACAACGGTAGGCAATTTGGCCCGGGGCAAATTCCCACACCAGTTGATCAAATGTTTTGTATGTAGAAACCATCTACTGTCACATTGCTTTAGCTTATATCTGTTTGAAATTTGCACATCCACTTCCACTTAGGATAATCCATATCATTAGAAATTCCCAGTCCTTTCCCCAGTGCAGTGCTGCCCTTTGCTTCTGTAACAAAAGGATAGACTGTGTCTAACATGATCACCTTGTGCCAGCTTATAAGGGCAGACTAGTAACAAGCACTTCTGTATTTCCTATTTATCTTTTCTACATGGCTCACTGTATGCCTTATGCGTAGGATAGACTAGACTTAGTAACTGTGGCTGTTTATGCAGCTATACTGTAGTTAAGGTTCTGTCCTGGCTTGCATCACAACCTGCCATTTATAGGATTATAGTGCTTAGCCACACTGAGAATTACATGATGAAGTGTACAACTTAACATGTCTCTGGACAGCAGCAATTTGTCTTTTAATCAAGTATGAAAACTTTTTGGAGCAGTTTGAAAGGCACTGTGAATTGTGCTTGGGACTTGAAGGTGGGAGCTCACAAGTTTTGTGCCAGCCCTGACACTGCAACAGAGTTATTGAGGGGCCTTGCACAAGTCACTTTACCACTCTGTCTTCATCTTTTCCCTCATAAAAATCTCTCTTTCTTCCTATGGTTCTCATTTAATTTTAATAAACTCACTACATTTTCATTCAGAGTTTCCAAGGAATTCTTGGGCTAGTTGGGAGGGGTTAGTTTGCCTGCAGAACCCCCAGGAGAGTTCAGTCCTAGTAGATTCTCCAGGATCCAGAGTCCCTGTCCCTCTGCTGTGGTTCTGGGTTGCCCTTCTGCCTCTCTGGTTCCCTGACAGCACAGCTCCTACAGGATCCACATTGCCAGGAAAAGCCCTCTGTGTCTGGAAGGGTGGAAGTCCACATCATGGAGATGAAGCTTATGTTAATAGGGTGAGAATTAACTTACCCTCAAAGTCTTGCAGGTTTCTGTGGCCTATGAAATCAAAAGCTGTTTTCCCCAAGCCCCTTTTCTTCTCAGGTACACACCACACATCTGGAACTTTAGGGAGCTCCCTCACAGTGACTTCCACAGAGTCTGTAGGATGGTGTTATAGAAGCTTTCTTTCTATGCCCTTCCCCTGACCAGAATCTGTTGGGTTCCCATCCTCGCTACCCATGGAAGTGGACAGGATGATACAGCTGTTACCTCTTATACAAAACTTTGAAGAAAAGTGCTAAGTCTTACTGACATACATTTCAGAATTATGTAGCATCCATTCTTCAATGAGAGCTGTGGGTGTTCAGCATGCCCGTAAGCCAGGCCATTCTGTTTTAAAACTATACCCTGTATCAGAAGGCTTTATACACACTTTTCCCAAATCAAAACTGTGCTTGGGGACTTGATGGCTCATGAGCCTTAGACTGAATATGAAGCCTTTCATTTCTAGATCACACATTCAAATGTGTCCTCGATCAATACAGTTTTTGCCATCTGCTGGCTCTTCAATGCCCATATGAGAAAATGAATGATATCACTGCAGGTGAAAATGACAAGATTCCATTCTTGGGAAAAAAAATTGACTTTTGCCATAGGCAAAAAAAAAAAATCCTGACATTTGCCGTCAAATCACATTTCTCTGCGTGAACAGCAAACTTCCATTTGTTTTCCAAATAACTCAACAAAAGCCATTTTTTTCACATCTTGAATCCACCATATTTTTTCCCAGTTTCAAATAAAATTATTTAGAGAATCAAAACATCATTTCCACATATAAAGCATGTATCCAATTGAGTTTGGGTCTCAGCCGGTGTGGGAAGTGCACCCCTTGGCCAAATTTGCCACAATTGTTTAAGTAGGCACGTCAAACAATCAGACCCAGCTTGACTGAAGCCATGAAATCCCAAGAGAAGGCAACACTGTTGTACCTTTCTCCCTCTTTTTTTCACAATAGCAGAAGTAAAGGACATAATGCCAGCTTTAATTCTGAATGCTCTGAATGTTGCCAGTTCGTTAAAGTTTTCACATTGTTTTATTTTACTGCTGAGTTTCCACCCATGTATGCATTATTTTTGCACATTGCAGACACTAAAATGTTTACATGGGAAAAGGGGAAATCATCACACACACATACGCCCCAAAGATTGGATCAAGTCTTAAGATAGAAGACAAGGAGTTAGGACACAATATTTATCATCTCACTCAAGCTCAGACAGTATCAGTCTGCAGAAGAAATTTAATCCTGAACATAAATTGCATTTCCTAAAAAAAACACATAATCTTGCCTTAAGACACCAAACTCACTGATTACAGGGAATGTCTGTGTTTACACATTTGTACAGAGCATGCTGACTGTATTAGTGTCCTAGGAAACAAACCGTGTGCAGCACACAGACCTGCTCCAAGCACTAAACCAAAAAAGAAAAAGAAATTTTGAAATCAGACCCGCCGATCTCTAAATCCTTTCAAATTCCTGAAGCACATTAGCTTTACTACTGCATGATGTGCGCGGTAGTATTTCCCCTAATGAAATCTGACTAAAAGTTTAAATGAGTTTAATGCATGAAATGTATAAATAAAATGTGGCCTTGATTAAATTTAGAGTTGATACATAACTTAAATGGGTAGCACAAGAGCAGCTTCAGTATCATATGTCCAGGCTATTTTTGGCTACCCTCTGTAAAAGGAGGTTGAATTTTAACATTGCACATACCTTCCAACAGGAAGACAATATAATGGAGATGCTGCATACAATGTAATACACTATAACTGTTAATCCTATGTCTTCTGTTATTACCTAGTGTTTTGAGATAGATCAGCCTGTTATAAATGGATGAGATGCACTTAATTTATTTTGAAGTTAGAGTGGTAGATGACTATGATGCCTGATTGACAGCATCCCTAGAACAAGTAGTGTACAAGTGTAGTTTCCGCACATTAGTGAGGTAATGTGTCTGACCCCTGACCTGGAGGGGCCATTGCCATGGTGAAGAGTGTAATTCACTTTCCATGTCCATTAAATCCTTGGCTTCTTTCCAAATACTGCTACTTGGAACCAAGTGTGGCAGTCTTTTATGACACAAACATTGAAAAGTGGTCTGAGGCCACACCAAATCAGGAAGTAATGACTTTTAGGACTATGTCTTCAGCCCATGCTAATGGTCATAGATCTATTGACCTCAACGGCACCAACCTGATTTACCCCAGTTCAAGATAAAGCCTCTATTTCTCTACCAACTTGAGCTGGGATTCAAGACAGCTCCTTGGAATGAAAATCTCTATCAGATTCCCAATCCTCTGAACCATTCCATTCACCAAATGGATATTTGATTTGTCATCAGCTGCATGCTTCCACTAGGGGAAGGTATCCTTGTGGAAACAAGTTCTTGCTGGCCACACTGAAACTGGAAGAAAGCCTATATTAAGAGGTATGTCGTGTATTACTCTCTTCAAAATGAGACATAAATTCATCCTAATCTTTGACACTCAGGTATTACACATCTGGGAGCCCTTTAATCAAGAGGAATTTTTCCCTTGACAGCTAAGAGTTTCATCCTGGTCTCCATCAAGCATAGCATTCAGGGTTTTTTTTTTTTTTCAGTTCACACATTCTCCTTGTGAGATTTTCAGCTTAATTTTCAGACCAAAGAGATTCCTTCTGAGTTTCAGATATATACCCAGAATTGAACCTGTGTGAATCTTCCAAGAGTCACTTATTGCTAATGAAGACATGAGAGGGAAATGGATCTACATACAGTTAAGAATACAGATGCCCACATTCTATTGAAAACCTTGATGGCCAATTCTTATTTTGTAAAGCCTTTTATATTGCTTCTTTCTCTTTCCTCATGCTTATGAATTAAATAAGGGCAAATACTCTCATCTACTCTCTCTGGGATCAAAGGGCTTTAAGCACAGTGGAGCAGATACAGTTTTGCTGTGTAAGGGGAGATAGAAGTCTGCAGAAGATCTGCATCACAGCATGCCATAGAGCTGCACTCCATGGGCACTGCTTCCACGCCTCTGCAGCAGGGCATTATGGGATCTCTGGGGAACAGGTAAAGAACAGGAGAAGAAAATAGTCAGGGACCAGATCAGTGTGGAACTCTTCCAAGCACTGCCCAGAAAATAAGCTCCACCCACAAGATAACTCACAGCAGTTTGTGCAGGTATTCAAAATATGATCTTGCACACTGTCTGGGCTTACTGGTTGTAAATTCCTCTCACTGGGATCCAAACACACCCATGGGCTCTGATGGCCTTCTTGTGCTTGACTTTCCTGCAGTGACACTTGCTGGGCTTCTTGGTCTTGGGTCCTGCTTTAGGGTATGTAAAGAGAATACTCAACTCTTGAGGGCCTCCCAGATGCTGGGTTTAGTACTGGAAACTTTTCCTGCTCCTGCCAAGCCCTGTAGGTTTTCAACCTTGCTAGGCAGGTCTTCGGTGGCTCACCCCTCTGGCCAAGTCACACAATCAAATGGATGAACCCCTTCAGGGGCCGCAAAACTCCAACAGAACTATCTGCCTTCACCAGGATCTTTGGCCTCGTCTCTGGACCCTTTTCAATCTAGACCTTTGCTCAGGCTTCTAAAGGAGCCTTACCCCCTGTTCTCAGGGCTTAGGCCACTTTGCCAGTGGCTGGTGGGGGAACCCAGGTTCAGCCCAGTACTCCGGATCCCAAAACAGGGACCCTATAAATAGCAGCCACTTACTGCTGCTTCCAATTCACTGCTGCTATTCCCTGGGCTGTTTCCCACAGAGCCTCTTTCTCTTCACCTATTATCTCAGGGCTGAAAATTTCAGATCTTCTACCTCCTGACTGAATGTCAGTGTCACCAGAACCCATTGTCTGGTTTTCACTCAGGCTCCTGTGACCAGCAAGAAGCACCCTTCCTTGTTCCTCAGGTTGCAGCTAGGAACTGACATGCTGAGACCCTGCCGCTCATTTTATTTTAGCCTGCTGGGCTCTGATTGGCTGCATCTATGCAGTGTCTCTAGGCAGACCTGGAGCATCCACCTTTGCTGCTCCGTCCTGGGGCAGTGTCTGATAGGACTTTGGGCATCCAGCAGGGGGCCTCAAAGGGCCAGGTACACCCCATCATAGGATGTCATCAGATGTTCTGTTGGGCTCTGCCTAGATTTGGCTCTTTAATAACTGATTGTGGGAACAGGTGGCAGTGTCTCCCAAATATGCTCAATCAGTGTGCCAAAATGGGCTGTCGCTCATAATAGAGTGTGCAGATCTTCATAATATGACATTTGTTCTCCTTTCTTCTGTGCTTTGAACTGTGAAATAGTTAATATTTTAAATGTCAATATTGTTGTCATTGAGTGTTTCCATTAAAACCCCCTGAGATGAAGGCCAGCTGTCCCTTTAAGGCAAGCGGGGCTTAGCTAGCCCTCAGCTGATGGTGATATGGCAACTTAATGATAATTAATGACCCCAGCTGCAGGGAACCAGGAAAGACTACTTAAATAGAGCTGAGAATTTAGCCCCAAAGTTGGGCAGAGACCCCAGAAAAGGTAGAGTTCTCCTGCAGATACGAAAAACTAGAGGAGTTGGAGGGGTCCTCTGGGGGATACTCTGAGGTAGGGTTAGCAAAAGCATTTCAATGGAGCCTGACAGGGGCAGAATATTTATAAGTTCAGCAGACCAGGGAGAAGCCTGGGGCCTGAAACTCAAAGGGAGAAGCACAGGTTGTGGGGAAGCAATATCAGGTGGCTTACCGGTAAGAAGTGGCCCAGGGAAACAGACCTAGCTGTCTAACACAGGGTTCCTGGACTGTAACCCAGAGTAGAGGGTGGGCCTGGGTTCCTCTACCAGCCCTTTAGGGAAAAGTATGTAAGTCGAAATGCATGAGCAGATTAAGCTCCTATGGCAGAGGCCCTGAGGGAGGACCAAATAAGAACACTTCAGCCCAAGAGGGCAGAAGAGTTACTATTTGGCTGTTTACCTTGGCCTTTCAGTTGAATATTTTGTTACTCCAGAAGGGGACTGAAGTTTGTGTCTTGGCTGGAGGGTCAAGCCATAGAATGTCAGATGAGAGTCAGACAGCTGCAGGAGGTGCTGGAGACAAAGGCTCCTTCCAGCATCACACTCTGACACAAGGGGGTGCAACAGATGATGAGTACATGACCTAACAGGAGCATTTCACACCTCTCAGGGCTAGTGTTTTAGATTCTGCAAATACAAGCAGATGTTGCTGCATCAGTGATGACTCAGTTCACGTTTCGGAGACTTTCTCAGCAAACAGCCAGAGACTCTAAACTTTGATGCTGAAAAATAAGAAGTCAGCAGGAAAGAGGTGCATATACACTGTACCACCATGTACCAATTGTAATCAAGCCCTGGAAATATCCATGGCGACACTGCCTCCACATGGAGGATCAGCAGGACACATTCTGAGCATTACCATAGCCTAAGACTTAGGGTGGCTGTACACCACTCTAAAGTTCAGGGGAGATTATTTAGTCTCTGCTAACCTGAACAGAGAACCTCTTTGCACAGCTTGTTTTCTTGGACTCAGTGAAGGGACAAGGGTTTACCTCTAAAACCTTGTACATTATAAATAATTAGGGCCCTACCAAATTCACGACCATGAAAAATGTGCCATAGACAGTGAAATCTAATCTCCCCTGTGAAATCTGGTCTCCCCTGTGAAATCTGGCCATTGTAGGGGAGAGGCAGGGCTGGGGGTACCCTGGCTGGGGGCTCCTACCGTGTGCTGGACTCCAGATGTTAGTCCTGACTGGGCTGGGGATGGAAGGGGCCGGGTCAGACCCACCTCCGGGATCCTCCCCCACTGCTGCAGGAAGCTCTGTGGCTGCTGGCTGGGAGCCCAGCTCTGAAGGCCGCACGGCCACAAGCAGCAGCACAGAAGTGAGGGTGGCATGATAAGGGGAGTGTCATCACTTTTTGGGGAGGGTAGGGCTGGCCTTACTGGTTGGCAACTGCCCAGAACCCCGTGGTTGTGGGGCACTCTGGTCACCCCCGCTACCACACACACATCCAGCCCAAGGCCCCTATAGCTCCCAAATTCTGGGCCTGGAGCTGGGAAGGGGCTGGGGGCACCACATCCAGGGGCTCCAACCCTGTGCCGGGCTCCAGCTGCTAATCCTGGCCAAGTTGGAAAGGACTGGGACTTCCTCTTCATCTGCAGGTAGGGTTGCTTATCCTCCCACATTGGCCTGGAGTCTATCAGGATCGGCCTCAATCTCCCAGGGACTATTAAAAGCAATCTGGGAGATTTTAATAAGCCAAAATTCTGGTCAGCACCACAGAGGGTCTAAGGCAGGCTCCTTATCTGCCCTGGCTTCGCACAGCTCCCAGAAGCAGCCGGCATGTCCGGGTCCTAGGCGCAGAGATGGCCAGGGGGTCTCCGTGAGCTGCCCCCAGGCCCCACTCCAAGCGCCAACTCTGCAGCTCCCATTCTCCGGGGAACCATGGCCAAGGGGAGCTGCCAGGGTTGTGCCTGCAGACAGGGGCAGCGCACGGAGCCACCTGGCCACCCCTAAGCCTAAGAGCCGGACATGCTGGCCGCTTTCCGGAGCCACCTGAGGTAAGCGCTGCCTGGACGGAGCCCACATCCCTCACCCCCTCCCGCACCACAACCCCCTGCCCCAGCCCTGAGCCCCCTCCTGTATTCAAAACCCCTCGGCCCCAGTCCGGAGCCCCCTCCTGCACCCCAAGCCGCTCATCCCTGGCCATACATCCCCAGCCAGAGCCCCCTCCCACACCCTGAACCCCTAATTTCTGGCCCCACCCCAGAGCCTTCACCCCCAACTGGAGCCCTCATCCCCTCCCGGACTCCAACCTCCTGCCCCAGCCTAGTGAAAGTGAGGGAGGGTGAGGGAGCATGAATGATGGAGGGAGGGGGGATGGAGTGAGTGGAGGAGGGGCCTCGGAAAAGGGGCGGGCAGGGAACAGGGCAAGGCTGTTCAGGTGTGTGTGATTGGAAAGTTGGCAATTTTACCTGCAGGGGCCATTCCTGCCTGCAGAAAGCTCTGTGGTTGCAGAGCCCAGCTCTGAAGGAAGCACCACTGCCAGCAGCAGCCCAGCCAGGACCAGCAGCTGGAGCCTGGCACACAGTAGGAACCCGTGGCTGGGGTGCTCGAGCTCTGCTCCCCCCACTCCTGGCTCCAGGCCCAGCACTTGGGTTAAAGAGGCCTTGGGCTCACTGGGGGGGGAGACCACAGCACCCCCTTGACCATGGGGCCCTGAGTGGTTGCCCATGTCGCCCACCCATAGAGCCAGCCCTGCTGTCCCCAAAAGTGATGACCCCTTCCCCCATACCATGCAACTCTCACCTCTGTGCTGCTGCGGATGGCAGCGCTGCCTTCAGAGCCAGAAGTAAAGGTGGCAATATCATGACCTCCCTACAATAGCCTGCATCCCTGCCCACCATGATACCCTTTTGGGTCAGGACCCCCATGTTTTCTACACCATGAAATTTCAGATTTAAATATACAAAACTTTGAAATGAATGATTTTTAAAATGCTATGACTGTGAAATTGACCAAAATTGACCATGAATTTGGTAGGGCCCTATCAACAGTAAATATGGGGGAATCTTGCTAGATGGAGCCCTGGGGTTAGGATTTTGTGGCACTGTTCATAGAAAAGTTCATAGGGTTTCAGCTTTTAACTAAAGATATGTCTTTAGAACAATTCTTTAAGCAACTCGACCTTTAAAAAAAGAACTGGACTCTGCCACTTCTGAAACAATGAACACTGTGAAATTGGATTTGAAACCACAGTATTAAATACTTATAATCTGATCCTTCTGTCAGGACCTGGGTTAAATTAAACTGATGTACATTATTTTTAAAGAAAGGAAAAATATGGGAAGTGGATTTTGAAGCCTAAAGGCAGAGACCAAAACAAGTTATGCAGGTGATACAAACCATCTTATTTTCATTTTTATAATGGTTTTCTGCTTCCATATGGGTGCTTAGAGTGGAAATAATTCTTAGGAAAACACTTTTGAATATGATAAATACAACATTTTTATATAATTTTTCTCTTGAAATAGCAGCAGCCGTGTCTGGTGATCAGAAATGACTGTTTTCTTATACCTTTGTTTGACTCTTTGCTTCTAGTAACTTTTAATATATATATATGTATTACAAAGATTAATAGGTAGCGTGGACAGGTTGGTAAATGGTGCTAGCTGAGATATTTGAAACTGTATCTCATGAAGCTAAATTCAGCACAGCACAATGAAATGAATTATGATTTTAATCACATCTTTTGGAATGTAAAACAAAACACAACATGGCAACAAATGTGCTGAGTTTCTTGGCGAAAGGTTTGCAAGCAAATTTCCTGTTATCACCAACTGTGGTTTTCTGGCTCTATAAAATAATACCTGTTGATGAATTAATGTCAGAAAATATCCCTCTCTAAATCCAAAAGAATTTGAGGGTAGCAAAAGGTAGGCTCTACTACGTCCTATATCCCTCTTGTTCCAATAAATGACTTGATCCGTTAACTAAATTAATTTCAACCCAAGAACAATACGACTTTGTATTTATATAGCATTTTCCATCCAAAGGTCTCACAGAACTTTCCAAAGGTTAATGAATTTAGCATCACAAGAGAGCAAAGCATTATCCCCACTTTATAGATTAGGGAACAGAGGAGTTGAGTGCCCAATTGTTGCATTGTAACAGCCCCGACAATGGGAAGCCATGTGGTTGTGCACTACTCCATCTAGAGCTCGTGGAGACACCATGCTCCTCCTCAGACAGGTACAATGCCTCTAGGAGACCCCAGGTAGCTCACCTTCTGCACCAGCTTTACCTTTCTGCAAGGATATGCTCACAAGACTCACATCTGCACAGTCTGGCCCAAGTGACTTGCTCAAGATCATAGAGGAAGTCTAGAGCAGGTATAGAACTGAGCCCTGGACTCTGAGGTCCATGAGAATGGTCTTAGAGTTATGGCAGTCAGTAAGAAAATGGCTTAGATTTCAGACACCTGAGAAAGAAAAGAAGTTGAATAGGAAAAAAGAGACAGGAGAGTAAAAAAGTTAAGTGCTGAGGTCTATGTAAGGAACGCTTTTATGTGTGTGTGTCTGTCTGTATACGAGACTCAGAAGACTAATGCCTAAGGCTTGCAGAGGAATATAAACAAACAAAACCTAATTCTTCACAATTTTAAATGAGTCTATGGATCAAATTGCACCCTGTGGAATACCTCTGTGAGGCTGGAGCTAGATACTGTGGAGAAGGCATGAGAAGGGGCACAGCTGGGAAACTATCCGCACACCCGTTCATTGAATCCCCAAGGATCCCTGTCTGCATTAATACTGACAGTCAGTATTACATCTTTTAACTGACACATTCTGTCTCTGATGTGAAGATTCTTAAGGAAGGGGTCCAGGACAGAAGGCAATGAAGAATGTTACGGAAATATAGCCCCATTGGATCCATTCTGCCAGGGACCCAAGGGGTGCCAAGAAGAGCCAAGACTTAGAGCCATAGGGAGTTCCATAGGCTTGTGGCTGAATTCCATGGTTATCCTGCAGTGTATGAGCCTGAATCAAAGCCTGTTAAAACCAATGGGAGTGTTTCTGTTGATGATATTGAGCACTGGCTCAGACCCTATGTATGTAAAGCACAGAGAAGATCCAAAGGAAAGTATAGGAATCGTATCCTCCTGTGCCAAGTTTTGTCTCTTATCTTCACTGGTAACCATCTAGGCCTATACATTCAAGTACTGTTGAAGAACACAGTAAGAGTTTAAATAAGCAAAAGACATAATACAATGTATGGATGAAGCAATGCAGGCCATTGCCTCCTGTGCTGTTTTAGCATCATGGTACCTGAATTATGAATTTTCTGACTTTTGTTCAATTAGAATCTCAACATTGCCTGACAGAGTTTAAGAATACAGGTCCAGATCCTCAGCAGACATAAATCAGCATGGTTCCATTGACTTTACTGACTCCTACCTGGAATCCTTGTTTAATGGAGTTTGGTGGCCTTCCCCCTTAGTCTCTGTAACTTTCAAGAAGAAACTGGTTTATCTTACCTTCTATCTTGGGTAGAAGGCCTCCTAATTCATGGGAAGGATCTTTTAGAGGTGGTAAGACACCAGAAGCTGGGAAGAGAAGACTGTCCTAAGGAGAAAGATGGAGTTACTATCCAGAGGTAAAAGAGACTGAGATAGAAGCATGGATGTTCATTACTAGCCAGATACTCAGGTGGTTACTCCATGGAATACTTCTATTGTCTGAATTAGAATGTCAGTCTATTTGACTAACTACAGTAGCTATCTATAAGAAATTATCGTGCTGAAAAGTTTCATGCTTGAAAATGGAGTTTCAGTGAAATAAAAATAACTCATAGGAAAATGTCACTTTCAGATAAACATTTTTCTTTCTTTAATGAGAAAATTAATTATAAAATTAAATTTAAAAGTTTAGTTGTACTTTGAATTTGTTTGGTTGGTTTCTTGAAAACCTATTTTTTTCTTTCCACTCTAACTTTTGAAAGCTTCTCCAACTTCAGGAAAATTACAGAGCAATGACAGGAAAGCTGACAATCTGAAATTTACCACTCTAAAGGGGGAACAAAGATTTCTTTGTTTTTAAAGTGCAATTTAAAAAAAAATCTTCAGTTCCCCTCTCTGTTGCTTGCACAAGTGGTGCAGTATCTGGGTCAATAACTTGGCAATCTGTCCTGAAGCAGCAAATAACAGAATGATTTGGAAAAATGGAAATTAATTTATACATGCTCAGTGGAATGAGCAGGACACCTGGGAAGCAACAATAGGGTGAGAGACATAAGGGCCATGCTGAATGACACATTGAAAATGAGCAGAGGAAAGTACAGAGTTAATTTAAATGCTTCTTTCTTTTAAACCTTTAAGAAACGCTGCAAAACCTTCCTCTTTGAAAAATCCTCTCCACTATAAGAATGACACTCTATCTTGGACCAACACTCACCCCGCCCCGCCCCCCAATCCATACCCAGAGCAAAGGAAATTTAATAATCCACTAAAACCAATAAACTAGAACAAAAAATCTACCCAAAACAGAGTCTTCCTCCCGAAAGAAGGAAAATATCAGAAAGTATGAAACCCACTAGGGATTTCACTATTCCTATTGATTGTGCATGGAAGGGGTGACAACAAAAAAACCTTAAGAGAGAAACCTACATTCTGACTCCCCTCAGTGTAGTACTCCATATGATTTTACCAGGGGAGAGTTAAGAAGCGGGGAATCCAAAATTTCCATACAAGCTGCCCCTTTTCTCTTTCCAAGTAAATTCAGTGCAGAGTTTGAGTTTATGGCAAATCATTGTGTCAGTGAATGCTTATAGTGAAAAGCTTCCATAGACATATTCATACAGAGCTTATCCAGTCCTAGCAACACCTGCCATGCCACCATTTGTCACATATGATTACCTTCTATGTTAGGTTACAGCAAGGATGTGACGCATGTAATGTTACTCGGCACCTTCTTGCCTGCCAAGGACATTTAAAAAGGCATAATTTTCAGAAAGCAAAAACGTATATTATTGTGACTTTTAATTGTTATGGGGGAATAGAGAGTGTTTAACCCATTTAAAAATCTTTCGATGTGTTTCCAAAAGGCTTGGGACCATCAGGTCACATGTCCACATTTGCAACCGGATTATTTTTATGTGGGTAATTAATAGGTAAAAGCACAAAGTAAATCTGGGGCATGATCTTGTTCACATTAAAATCAATGGCAAAGCTAAGTAACCTCACTGGGAACAGGAGCAAGGTACTGGCAATTTTAAACTCAGCAATTCTGTACCCTGAAGTAATTGCTGCTGTTTTAGGGTCTTCTTGACTTATGTAAGGAAAATGGCATGAACATATTACAGACAATACAGTTCAATCAGCTTCATGTTCAATTTTTAGAATAGTAAGGCCCCAAACCTAAAATTAGGTAAGTTGAGGTAGCTCCATAGATGTCAGTGGAGCTATGCCAGTTTACACCAACTGAAGATCTCATCCTTAGCTTAAATTGCCTGTCAGAATTGCTTTGCAAGTAAAGAGATGCACTATTCAGTGCACACACATTCCTAAGTGGTGTAGTATGGCCAGTCTAGGGTAGACTTTTAAATCAGATATTGAAATCAATGGGAGTTGGGCACCTTCATACCTTTACACATCTGATTCTATGCCTCTATATCTGGAAGATTTACCTGACCTACTATTAACCTCCCTTTTCCAGGCTAAGTATTTAATATCAGACTCAATTGTCTGTCAAAAGCTAAATAAAGGCAGGTAGGTAGAAATGTTTACAAACAAACGCAAGACTATGTGTGGTCATGGGTCTGTTAGTTTCTGTCACAGTTGTAACATTATCATAAGATGGACAGTGGAACAATGAAAAGGCAGCTGTAGAAGTAATAGTAAAACATGCATTGTAAAAGGCTGGTAGTTCAGGAAGAAAAATGACTACAGGCAGCTACTGCTAAGTTCCCAGGACACTATGGAATTTTCCCTTGTGTACAATTTCCCACTGTGTACAGGACTTTTCCCTGAGTGTAGAAGCAGAATGGTTTTGTCATTACAATAGTGTTTCATAATGAGCATGAGATAATAGGGCCTCCTATGAACAAATTCAGTTCTGTCCATAAATGTAATGGAGAATTTCTTTCTCACCAGCGATTTTTGCTGGTTTTCCAGTTTTTCTTATTCATTCAGATTTTTATTTCTGTTATACTTGAACTACACAAAGAAATAAAAGATAAATAGAAGGCAGATAACCGCAAATCTACCCAGAAAGTTGTACAGTAAATATACCTCAAACATGCACCAGTTCATTACAGTCAGGCCTGCCAATTGTTGCTACTCCGTTCTTTTCCACCTTATTTCACATTTAGTAGGACTAACCTCAGATTCAGGAATGATAGAGGAGCTTCAGAGGAGAAAGTTAGAGCAACCAAACTAGTTCAAATAAAATATAATAAATACAAATATCCCACTGAAATTGCCACCCAAAAATCAAACCAAATGTGAGTTAAGGGGTTAGAAAAATTCAGTTAACTTCATTTCACACACCTCCTTGAGCTTGCCGGGACTTCACACTTTGAGTAAAAAGCTCTTGTCATGATCTTTTCTGTCTAGTTTTTCAGGCCTATAAGAACCTGGTTGAAAATGGGGAAATATTTGCAAAACTGTCCACAACTTTTTTCCTATGTGTCCTTCAACTTACCAAATGGTGATGAAAATTTGTGTCAACACTTTTAAATTTGGAAAATTGTGACCAATTCTACCTAAAACCTCATAGGTCAGACAGGCATCCAAACACCCTGGCTTTCCACGTCCATATAGCTGTAGATCCAGTTTAGCTGCTCTTTGTCCACCCTTCCCCTGCCTGAACTCTCTCTGTGTGTTGGTATCCAATGAACTATAATGGATCTGTGTTCCATGGCACACTGTATGTGTAGGCCCCTGTGCAGGATCTCAAAATCCTGACTCTACTTCACAGTGGAGCAACGTCAGTTCCACTACAGATAGGACCCTCTGCCTCTGCAGGTGTCTTTTAGCCTTAAGCAAGCAAATTGTTTCCTTTAAACACCTTCAGCAGCCTGATGAATTTGAATATTGTTTCTACAATCTCTCTCTCTCGGGGAGGTGGTTAACTCTTCTTTTCTGCTCCTTGACTCTCTCTTTCTCCCCCTGTTGCAAATAAATACAGTATAGCACAGACTGCCACCATCTTTGGATTTAGTCCCTTGACAGTAATACTGAAGAGATTGTACTTTACATTTTGTACCCAAGTCACTGGGTACGTCTGATGTTGATTTAGTTTTGCTCTTTACCTTCTCTAGTGGGTCCAATTCCAAGTCTGTCTTGTTTCTTGCTTTGTCTTTGCATAGTTTTCTTATTCCTTTGCCCAAGAGAATGTCTCTTGAAATGCCATATTATTTCCCACATCATTGTCAGGCAAATAAACCGATGAAAATGACATAGCAGATAGATGGTATAATGGGAGCTAGTTGTTGCTTGTTCATCCTCTTAACTATATTTCAGTACTCCCTTCTCACATAAGGTTTATTTATAAATAGATTTTTCTGTGCATGAAGACTTTCTGCTTTTGTTTTAAAAAAAACCTGAGTGATCTTGCAATTTGGCAAGAGAAATAATTGGTGAGCATATTAAAGTAAGGGTACAATGTAGGAACAGTGTAATAATGTCCTTTGTAAGCAGCACACAATATACTCTGATGCTACTTTTATTTGTTACTGTGAGATTGAGCCTTTAAGATGCTGAGCTCCACCTGTGAAGTGCTAAGTGCCCTCAACTACCACTGTGGCCTTGCAATGGGAGTCGAAGGGGCACAGCTGCTCACAGCTTTGAGACATATGTAAGTCCCAGAAAAGGAGTGTCTTAGGGCAACATTTACAGAAAAAAAATCTAGCTCGGATTCAGTAAGCTCCTGGAAAATTGTAGCCCTGACCGCATGATTGGCTTTCTGCAATGGGTCATTGGCAACACTCTTATTTATGTAATTCCATCACCACGTTATCCAAAGCAGTATTTACAATCCAAAAGAATTGCTTTTCACATCCTGTCACTCTGCATGACACGCTGAATTCATATTTAATTGTGTTCAGTTTCATAATATTTCAAAAGAAAATAGTGAAAGCATTGAAAGGAAAACATGGGGGTTTTTTTCAAGACAGATGTTTGTTGATATAGACACAAATGGACACTAAGGGTTCCACTTTTCCACTAAGGGTAAAATATTTGACCTTTTTAAGGACAATAAATAGTCCTTGTAGTAAGTAGTCTTTCCAGTTATCATTTATTGCTGATGCTTACCGAATATGAATTTTCATGTTTTCATAATTTATGACTGACAATAATACTGTAAATTGGAAATAATGAGGGAATTTATGACACAGTTTATTTCCTAAACAGATAGTTTTCTCTTATGCTTAATTCCTTATAAGGTTCTTGGCTTTATACTATGGCCTTCTGTATCTTAGGTATCAAAAGGAAAGAGAAGGAAGAGCAAGAAGAGTAACATTTACTTTTAAAGGGGACATGTTACTCATTGAAGTATAAAAGTATTAAAATGATTAATAAATGATCTGAGGAACGTAATATGCATATTTCCAACAGTTCACAAAAAATTGTAATAGGAGGTATTAAATACATTAAAAGTCTGGATCCTGAGACATAAGATTCCCTCTTGTAGAAAACAGTGTGTGTTCCTCGAACCCTCTCATTTGGCCCAAACCATGCCCCAGTATTTTGATATGTGGACCTCCTGTGAATACTTCATGTTGCACCTTAAACACTGCTTACCACCAAATGGGATTATGCCACAAAGGCAAGTTTACTGCTGAATGCAGATTTCAGCCCATTTTTAGTTATTTACTACTAGCTGCTACCATTACCTGAGCAAGTTGTTGCAGTGTCTGCAACAAACATGACCATAGGAACTACCATACTGGATCAGACCAACTAGTCCATTATCATGACTCTGGGAGTAACCAATACTAAATGCTTCACAGGGAGGAATGGCAGCACATGTAAGAAAACTTGTAACCGAGCATCATGATCAATAGAAACATGCAGCCAACTCTTCCAATCATCTTGCATACCAGAATGAAAACCACACATTCAGATGGTCCATGTTGCTTTAACATCTGCTGAATTGTTTATATCTTGTCGTCTCCATACTGCTCCACTGATGAAGAAGCCATGGGCGCCTGTGACTATAAGGCAGTTTATAGAAATATAAAATAGTTAAGTGCTAAAGAAAGCCAGGTGCCCAACTCCCATTAACATTTAATGGGACTGAAGCGCTTAATTTCTACATGCACTTATGAAAATGCCAGGCTAAGACCAGATCTACTTTGCCAGAACAACTGGACTGTTATAGGTATCTCAGTTAGGGGTGTGATTATCTGAGACATTTCTATAACAGCGAAAGCACTAGTACAGGGCCAGTGTAGGTATTTTGCTCAGGATCCGGTATAAGCTATAGTGACAAAACCACTTTTTTGCCAATATAAGCTGTTTCTATACTAGGAGGGTTTGCCAGTGTAGCTATACTGGCAAAACTTTTCTAGTGTAGCCCAACCCAGAGTCTATTTTGGAAAGGCTAAAAGGGTCAAATGAACATTTCTCTAAAAGCTAGCTAATTGGAAACATAAACATTGCAAGAAAACAATGAAAGCAAGAAAGAACAAATTAAGAATTCAAATGAGGTGAAAATCCAAAACAAGGCTGTGCTGCTGTTGTTTACACAGCGATGCTGCAAATACAAAACGGACACCATCGGTGTTACATTTCACTAGTTATCTGATAAGCCAAAACAGAAGACACATTGGCACACTGGGTAGTCCTGTCAGTCACCGCTAACTAGCTTACAAATAACTCAGCAGGATGCACAGACTATTCAGGTATGAGCACTAATGTCTATTTTAGGAAAGAAGCAATTATTTTTAAATCAACCTTTCAAATGAGTGGATTTGAAGAGACACTCCATGCCTCAGGTTTAGTTTTTATTAGATAATCTTTAAACCAGGCCTAAAATTTAGGTTTTATTAGATAATTAAGTCTTAGAAAACTAAATGTTAGTAAAAATATTTTCATGATTTGTTTTGTTTAATGATTGGGTTCTGGTAGTCTATGGGAAGGAGAGAGAAGACATACCCTCAGCAGATTCCAGAAGGGAAGAAGGACCCCTGTGTCCATCAAGAGGAGATAATAAGCCACCAGCCCTCCTCAAGAGGACAAAAGCAAGGAGACCACTGGGGAGGGTCTATCAGAAAGTTTGTTGGTGAAAGGGGACTCTATTGAGATGAAGGGCTGCAACTCTTTGTGAAGATCTCTGTAGACATTCACATTTTGGATGCTTCTCTGAACTGAACCTGAAACCTTTGAGGTTTTCCTCTTTTTATATATAGTTAACTTGCAATGGTTAGACTGATTTATTGGATGCTTTAACATATATTTTGGATGCATGGGCTAATGATGTGGGTTTACTGTTGTAGTTTTTTTAATTTCCTAAGAGGTTAGCATGAGTGTTTTAATAGGATAAGATTACCATTTCAGTTGAGCAAGGAAACCTTGATGAGAATATATATTCCTTACTCACGTGGGCTCTGAACTCAAAATCATATCCCAAACTCATTGACCTGGTTCATAAATAAGAATGAAATAACTCTAGAGGTATATCTTAGCTAAACATGACTAATTATGGGTGGGAATAACAATGCACAAGTATTTGAAGGATATAAATACCGAAGAGAATTAACGTAACCAGATACAAAGAGCATATCACTATAGCGTATCTACACCAAGGCCAAAAATCTAAAGACAGTTGCCTAAATTCCATGTTTAGGTATCTAAGTAAATGGCCTGATTTTGGTAGCAGTCAATGGGAGCTCTTTTGTGCTTAGTCCTTTTTGAAACTCAGGTGAGAAACTCAACTAGGTCAAATTCTATCCAATTCTGCTACTGCCTCTCAGACATATAGATTTACTACAGTGACAGAAAAAGATGGATTGGATGACCTAGTAGAGCTATTCTATATCTAAATTCTGATTCAAAACTTAGAACCAGAAATGGTTTTATACAGCAAAATCCAGGCTGAAATCCTGACCCCATTGAAGTCAATGGGAGTTTTGTCAGTGACTTCAATGGGGCCAATATTTCACCTAAACTCAGAGTGAAGTTTTGCCAGAGCTACTCTGCTTCTTCCCATCTCCAAAGGTAATAACTTTTAACGAGGTAGGAACACATTATACCTGGTCATTCTACAAGAATGGAAATAAAAATTATATTGCATTAGTGATGATTCTGTTGTTTCAGTTTAATCTACAGATTAAGCTAAAGTACGAATCTTGTTTTGTAATATTGCTTATGCTATCAGAAAATAATAGAAATATTGTGATGTTTTGACCACTGGTATGCCATACATATTAAAACATATTTCTATGGTATTATAACCAATGTGATTTGTTAATAGAGGAATACACACTACACAGAGTTTACTAAGAGTAACATAATTGTATACAAGTTTCATTACAAGTTGGACTTCAATATTTTCAAAATGTTCTGAAAACTTTCTTTGAATTTAATCCTAGAGCTTCTCCCAGACAAAGATGGAAAAATGTCTTCATGAACCAATGTAGTATATGCTAGTTGAGGGATAATAAGAGAACTGGAAAATCCACAGCCTCTATTTTGCCTCATAATAAAAATAAAATTATTTATCCTCATTTGGCCTAATAATAATAATAATTAATAATAAAGCTCAGAATTGAAGGCCTTTGAAAAAATGGCTTGAGAAATATTACAGAGGCTTTTCATTAGACTACAATACTGTAAACCCTACCATCCAGTGCCACATTCTCCTCAGTAACTCTAAGTAGGAATAATTATTCTAACAATATGCTTTCAAACTCCATAGGGCATTAGCCACAGCATATGGTTTTGACTCTGACAAGCCTACTCCTTTACTTTAAATTGAAATGGTGCATGGTATACATTTATAAGTAATATTACTGCCTGGAGTATAAAAAATATCTATAGTTTATGGCTAGAAATTGCATAAAAACCCTTTCCACAATATATTTTTTATTATTCCATAAGACTGAGCAGTAATTTCACAGACTAATAAAACAGCAATGGTATTCCACACACATGTATTACCCAACCGTTCTGAGCGTGTTCTTTCACTGGCATCAGCTGAAACTAATTTGAATCTCTCATTAACATGTACACTAGTATAAACCAAAAACATAATGTCAAAATTGTTTTTCCAGAGAATAAATAGGATGTATTGCCTGGTGGTGATTAATATTCACTTTCTTTCTGCATGAGAAGGATTTTCATAACTTCTCCACTTCTCCAACACTTATGGACTATGTAGACCTTTTCACACCAAAACTATAAAAAAAAAACACAAAACAACAAATATTGTTTTTAATGTAAACCACATTTTTCTGTTCCTCTATCCTGCAGCTTTCAGTAAACCATCCATATAGGAATGTGCACATTTATTAAAACAAGAGGTTATGCTGTTTTAGTATTTGCACTTCAGTCATCCTTAATTGTCAATAGCTGAAATAGATGATAAGCCAGAGTCTGTCTCCCCTGAGTGGGTGCACAAAGGAGCAAGAGGACATATAGAAGTAGACAATAGTTTGTGCAGGATGGAGTCAGAATTCTAGTCCTTGAGTAACTTGAGAACAAGGGGCTGGAGAGTGTGAGAATCACCAGCAATGCTAAACATTCCAAAGAGGTTAGGGCAGGGGTATAGTCAGAACCATGACTCTCCTATGCACTAATTAGCAGTCTGTAGCCAGTGTTGTAAAAGAAGCAGATACTGTACCCCCTAACGGATCTCTTCCTGCTCCACCTGGAAGAATCCTGCATGTTTAAGCACTCTGATCAGCATGTCCCTGGCCAGTGCCACTTGAAAACTTGACAACTGTTTGGCCACTTGTGTTTTGAGACCAGTTTGAGACCCATTGTGCTGCCCAGCATCGTCTCTGTATATCCTTGTGCTCACCCACCTGCCTATCTAGCCATCTGGTTTCTCTTAGGTTGTAAACTCTTTGAAGAAGAAGAAACAATCTGTTTTGTTCTGTAATTGTACAGTGACAAGTACTATGATCCATGACTGAGTGCTCCAAGGCAGTATCATAATACATAAAAATAATAATAATAGTCAGTGTACCTGTCCAATTCAGCTTTGGCTGCTAGAGCATGATATAGGCCCTCAATCTTTATTTTATTCATCTGCCTGAAATACAATGTCCAAAAATGAACACAAAACGTTTATGAAATGAAGAAAAACCAATGACTTCTCCCTGAATATGCCACCATGATGACATTCAAGCTGAATTACACAAAGAAATGTATGGTCCTTTAAGGTCGATCAGTATAACTTAGAATTGTTGGTCACTGAATTTAATTTCAGAGAGTTACATTGGTTTTTAATGTCTTTGCTTTAGTACTGTGTTTTGAATGAACCACAGCAATGTTTGAAGAAAGAAGCATCTTCTGAATAATTAACTTTCAATTAATATTAGCATTAAAGTTGCTAATGATTTTAAGATGACTTCCAAAGGAGCTTTTAAAAGTTGGAGTTATGCTCTTGTTGCCTCTATATGATGAATAAAGAAGACTTGGAGTTTTTCAAACTATTGTTTTAAACCTTAGAAATATCTCATGGCTCTTCCCTTGTTTTGCGAGAGGATTTTCTTGTGAAATGTGGGACAACAGGATCAGACTCTTTTGTGTGTGTGAGGACTTGTTCCATAATTAAAAGGACGGGGTGTTGAAATTATCACAAAGAAATCTTTCTGAAGTGCTCAGTAGAAATTGGAGTAAAATAGCTCAGAGCAGGCCTAGATAACATGTCCATCAGGCTAAGTACCAGTGGCCACTGGTGACATGAATATATTAGAACTCCCACTATGGCTGCCACTAATGGTGACTGTGTAATGGTGGGAAATTTGAAGCAAATGCTGGTCCAAAGATAACACCATGGAGTGCTGGGCATTCTGACTAAAAATTCATTCCCTTCTCAATGCTCCACTTTCTGTCTCTTGACTTTTCATCTTATCATCTCATTAGACACCAGAGTCTTCCAGGATAGAAAAATCCTGAATTTCTAATGTAGAAACAAGTAGAATAACCCCACCCTTGACATTTTTATTTTATTTATTTATTTACTTACTTTCTTCACAAAAATCTTTCAGACCTTCTTTACAAATCACAATAAGCTTAAAGCTCTCTCTTTTCCTTACAGGTCACATTTAAAAATAATTTCTACCTTAATTCTGTTCCAGAGGGGAAGCAAAATGCTGCTTAGAGTTCCTAGCTATCTAGGAGGAGTGCTCCGATTATGTCACCTTGTCGGAGGACACAGCATGCTCTAGCTTCTGTGGCCAGTCACCTCTCCTGGCCTGTGCAAGGGGAAGGTTACTGGGGGAAGGGCTTCCTTTCTCCCTTTGGTTTGGTTAGTTCCCAAGAGAACTCTAGCAGAAGCAGTCCCAGTCCTCACAAAAGCACAGAGATTTCTGGTGGCAAAAGAAGGGAAATGCCACCTTCTTTCTGACCTGGGCCCTTGGGTGCTACTATAATGCAAATAAGAGCAGTTCACCACTGCATTACCACAGTTCAGACTTACTGGAATTCTGTTTAAATGGTGCAGGATATTAGGAGCACTATACTCTCTCTAACTCCCAAAGTTGATTGGCGCTTGATCCTGCACCCTGCATACCCTTAATTCTTATTAATGACAAAGGAAGTTTTGAGTGAACAAGAAATGCAGGATTAGGCATTTTTGTACCTTTTCTTCCATTAATAAAAACTACCCACATTTTTGAGGCACCCCATAAGTCACATTACTGACCATTTCCTGGCTATAAGTATACAGGAAAGGCGGTGTGATTTTGTTGCAATTATTTCTGAGATGTACATTATGCTGGTAACAAATGTGAATGGAAAGTACAACCTGAGAGCCAAGATGTGTTGGGTTTTGTTGTTTGTTTGAAGGCTGTGTATTGTCTAGTTCTTGGGACCACAGATGTCAATATTTATAAATAATAACTTACTTTATAATAGTCATGTAATATGTGAATTAACTTTAATATCAAATAAGCCCTTAAAAACATTAAGTAGCATTGCTTTTATATCAATACAAGATTCAGTTGAACTGCTTATTTAGAGGCACTATGATAAAGTTGTTAAAGGCAAGGCATCCAATCCAATGGAGAGGTTTCAATGTATTTGAAAAACTATGCAAACCTGACACTGAAATGCTCATGGTCATGTAATATGCTAACTTTTCCTCATCCTTGCTTAACAAACCATTAATTCAATTAACTAGTTCAACAAAACTCAAACAAAAAGGTCTGTTATTTAGATGGATGTATCATTTACTCAAGCACATTCTGATTTACTATATTAACTTAGTATGACTTATTGTAACAAGTAAAAGAATGGATTTAAAATACTTTTTAATTTAAAGGAAAAATATGCAGACATGAAATTGGTTTTGTAGATCAGATCTGTTTAATTTAACTTCATGGCTTTGTCACATCATTTCACTTCTTTGAAGCATGCAGGATATGTGTAGTTTTTCTTCAATACAGGAGTGACTTGTAATAATAGAGTGAGGGAGATGGGTTTTGGACTGTTTCTTCCCTCAGTCCTGTCTGTCGTCACATCATCACATTTCCAGGAAGAAGGATAGGCTGAAAAATGGCCCTGACTAAGCCCTGCTTAGTGCTTTTTCAGTGTAAAACTTGAAAGTGACATTCTAGTATCAGGCAGCTGCATTTTTTTCATTCAGATGCAAGGGAAACGATATGAAGCTGAAAGAAACCACAACTCAATCGTCTGCCTTCCACTTAATTTTTCATACAAATTTAAGGTCAGGTTGTGGCCTCATCACCAGTGAGGTGTATGTAACATTAGAACAGCTACAGTAATCCTCTGGACGTGATTGTGAACAGAAACTGGGCTGGAGTGTACTCTTGGTTAAACTGCTGTAGAACTGAGCAACCCCACTCAGGTGAGTTAAGTTGCTCTAAATTTACACCAGTGTACTGTAACTGAATGCAGAATATGGCTTTTTTTTTTGCCTAAATATTTAAATAGTCTGGCTTCAGAGCAATGTACCTATATTACTAGATATTTTCTCACTAGATAATAAAATCATTGTTCATAAATCAATGCTTGTTGTTATCATGAGCAAAAGCACAAGCTTTAATTGTAAATTAGGTTTTGGCTACAGCAATGCTTAATGACTTATTATTATTTGGTAAAAACAAGCCCTCTCTATTGTTTGCTCCCTGTTAAAACATGAGGAATGCAACTGTATAAAGACAAAACATATATATCAAGGCAAAATATTAATGTTGTGTAGGGGAACAATACTTCACTGGCAGAGAGATAGTCTGGATGGATCTGTTCTATCTCTAGCTTCTATGTAATATTACTTGTAGAAATGAAGTGGCAGATGTAAGTATGGGGAGAATTGAGTTTAACTAAAATCTGCAGAATTTAAACTTTGATTTTAAAAGAAGTAAGATTCTCACCCTTATGGCTGAGAAGAAAACATTCCAAACATCAATTAAAACAGGCTATAAGAGAGTTGTGAGCTGTCCCTCCTCATCACAAATGAGTGATAACGCTGGAGGTTCCCTCAGGAGGACCATTTAAATGTCAACAATGCTACTACGAACACTATAATATAAAAAAAAATCACGATTATAATTCCCCAGCCATGTATGGAGAGGGACATGATCCTCTCTCTTCAAATCCTGTGATAAACAGAAGTGGACTAAAAGGATCAGATCTCAGGAGGAACCTAGGCTGGTGAGGGATCAGAGTGCCAGGAATGCAAGCTAAGGTCTGGCTGAGGACAGCCAAACAGTATGTAACACTGTCTCAGTATGTAACACTGACCTCTCAGCATGTTTAGTAAAGCTGTTTCTTACAGTGTTGCCTGCTTACCACATCATTTATTGTTAATGAAACACCATGAAGCCTGACAGCAGGACCAAGCATTATGGAAACTATGTAGTATGCCAGCCTGGTTCTTCACTGTGTCATGGAGTTACTTTTGAACACCAGGCTTAGTGGTCTGTTTCACAGAGTGGTGCCAGATTACAACTACATTAAACTTCACACCATCAGACTGTGAGACTGTAGAGAAATGAGCTTTATCTACGTTTGAGACAAGCTTTTAATTCATCTAAGATTTAAAAACTCTACAAAAAATGTCCACCTCTGCTATCAGTAAGATGAACCAGTAATGTCCTCAGTGTAGGCAAGGATTCTGTGGCCAGACCTGGTTTTTCATCTATATTAATTTAAATTGATAAAAAGCAGAGGTTGCTGACATGGCAGTAAGTCTGGCAGGAGATACGAGAGCCTTCCCTACATTAGGGCTACCACCAGTGAAAACATTTTAGTAATATTTCCTATTTTACACAATGCTCATTTCTCTACATCAGTGGTTTTCAAACTGCGGGTTGCGACCCAGTACTGGGTCGCAGAATGTACGGCACTGGGCCACGGTGGCGCTGGTCAGCACTAGCGACAGGGCCGTTAAAAGTCCAATCGGTGGTGCTGCCCAGCAAAGGCAGGCACTACCTGTTCTGACACTGCGCTGCACCCTGGAAACAGCCAGCAGCAGGTCCGGATCATAGGCGGGGGGCGGGCATGGGGCTCTGCGCACTGCACCAAGAGCTGTGCAGAGCTGCTTGCACTCCTCCACTTAGGAGCTGGACCTGCTGCTGGCCGCTTCCGGGGCACAGCACAGTCCACGGTGCCAGGACAGGCAGGAAGCCTGCCTTAGCACCCCCACTGTGCCACTGACCAGGAGCCACCCAAGGTAAGCCCTTGCCCCAACCCTGTGCCCCAATCCTCTGCCCCAGCCCTGAGCCCCCCCAAACCTGGAGTCCCTTCCTCCACCCCAAATCCCTCATCCCTGGCCCCACCCCAGAGTCTGCACCCCCAGCCCAGATCCCTGACCCCTCCTGCACCCCAACCCCATGCCCCACCCCTAAACCCCCTCCCACACCCTGAACCCCTCATTCCTGGCCCCACCCCGCAGCCCTCACCCCCTGCACGCCAGCCCTCTGTCCCAGCCCTGAGCCCCTCCCAAACCCCTCATCCCCAGCTCCATTGCATCACAGTAATCAACAATTTTCTTCAACTGGGTCACCAGAAAAAAAAAATTGGAAACCACTGCTCTACAACATTTGATGGTAGCTTTGTCACAAGCACCTTCCTGAGTATAACTGAACAGCTTACTCAAATGTAAATTTTCTGCAAGTACATTGACTGAAATCCTGATCCCATTAAAGTCCATTTTTGGCCATTGATTTCAAGGGGGTCAAGGTTTCACCCTTTGAGCTTTTTGGGCAATAAGAAGGGGGCAGTAGTTTACAAAACTTTGGGATACTGGTGAAAAACACACTACAGAAATTCAATAAAGTAATGAATCACAGCCAAATGAAACAGCACAAAAGAGCAAATAATTACCTGTTTAGGAGTTCAAGGAAGATTTGTTTTTTGTAATCACTATATATAAAATTGTATGTCAACCATGTAAATGTATAACATATTTTATATGTTATACTAACATTTCCTATGAAAATTCATTTGTTTTTAAAACTCAGTATTGAATAACTTGTTGCCATTTCCAAATAAGTCACACTATTGCAATTTTTTTGTTTGTTTTAGTTTTACATAATAACTCTCTTGCTTAATACTGGCTTTCCAGGAATGCAAATAAGGAAATGCAGCTGTTACTTGTAATTTCCCCCAACCAAGCCCTGTGTTCTTTCCTTAACATGATCTAAGAATCTAACATGTGGTACTTGAGATACTCCTTAACCCAGTATGCTCTCCTGATGGCTAGATTTACCCATCGGTAACATTTGCTTACCAGCAGTATTATATGAATGAGGTGAAATTTCATTGGAAGAAGCATATTGAAAACGTGTGTGTCCTGATTTGTTACATCTGTGTAAAGCCTCATTCCCCCCCCCACCCCCATGCAATTGTATTTACTTTCTTTTAATCTTGCAAAGAAATTTGAAAGTAGAAAAACTGACCCCATGTTCAAAGTCATTATCTGAGACAATGAAGTTGTAGGCTTCTGTTTTTAATAATGTCTTGCAAAACAGAGAACGTCACTAATCATATTCAGAGGATAAAAGACAAGCAGATTTTCTAGTTTCAAGCCTTTCTGAAGACCAGAACATTTCACAGGCTTGTAAATGCATACAGACACCATCCCGTGACTTTGCACAAAAAGCTTGAGCAGTGATGAAAAGCAAAATTAAAATTTTCATTTTAATATATAAAACATTTGAAACCTGACTTAATTTTACTGTTCTTAGATGAAAGGTAGCATTAAACTGGACTTCAGGCTCCCCAATATTATTTTCTACATGCTTAAGCTTTTATTTCTATGTGATTTAATTGGTATTTATTCCTACTTTCTTCCTATTGGTCTATCCACATTTTTATATCATACCAATCACCATAGTAGCTGAGCACCTATAATTCTGAATGATTTTTGGCTGGAAATAAGAATCTACAGTAGGTTCATCTGTGCATAAATATTTTTTAAAAGTGTCATATAGATCTAAATACTTTTGAATGAATGAGTGAGATGGTGCTCTAGAATTTCTGAAACTTACCATATATTAAAAATACCTACATAAGCACTATTTGAAATTTGTTCCTATCTAGATCAATGTATTCCAAATTGAATATGAGAAGAGAAAAAAAACTACAATATTGTGCACAAGCACCATGTACCAATTCAGCAAAATATATAAGCTTTTATTTCAGTGTGACATAAGCACATGCTTTCTGAGTTTATACAACTAATAATTCTTAATGACAAATTTAAGAAAATCGTGCTTTATTCACACACTTTTCAGGTAGAAAAAACTAATTAATAAATTAGTAGAGAATTATTCACCCTGACTTAAAATATATAACTATAGACCCAGTATATGTGTGTATGCATAAAATACTTATAAAGTATATATGACTTGTACCTTTCCTACAGTATATTAGGCATGTTGCAAAAGCTGTAAATTATATATAAATATATCCAGAAGAAACAATTTATAATCTTATCACTAAACTAGTTGACTCCATTCCTAACAGACATGAGGAAGGGAGGAAACACACTGTAGAACCAGATTATATTTACATATTATTAGTAGTAGTGTACCAATTTATTTTTTACTGATACATACACATTATTTGGCTCAAATTTTCTCTTGGATGTACACACAGCTCCCACTGAATCAATATAAATACATCATGTGTGGCAGTGCTCTACTTCAGCATCATATTCATAGTGCTGAAATCATTGGATACGTTTTTCTTTCAAATTTATTGTGAACCTCATATTTCTATAGCAAATTCTTAAATTCAGCAGTGCCCATTTTGAAACTCAATAGGTTCTTAGAGTAGATTACTAGTTATCTCAAAAGATTTTTTTTGGTATCCTTTGACACTAAAAAGATCTAAAATCTTGCACACGTCCCATTAAAGTCAAGTATCTGAGTAGAGTTGGGTGAAATTTTTCAACCAAAACATTTTTTGGTGAAAAATGCAGATTAGGTGACACTGAAACATTTTGCAAATTCTGCATGTTGCACTGAAACATTTTGCTGTATTGTTATTTAAAAAAAAAAACTAAAAAACTAAACATTTCACTTCAACATTTTTTTTAAACAAAATGAATTGATATTTTGGTTTGAAATAATGTTTTGTTTCAAAATTTTTTTAAATGTACCTCAAAAATGGTCAAAATTGAAATTAAACATTTTGATTTTGTCAAAGTAAAATGTTGCATTTGACCAATAGTGAATCCTTTTTTTAACTTTTCAATTTGCCAAAAATTTAGAAAATGTTTGTTTTCAATCCAACCTAAAACAATTTTTTTCCAACTTTTCAAAATTGCAAACAGTCTGTTATTCACACAGCTCTAAATACAAGCACCCAAGTGCCATTCTCTATGTAATTCATTAGCTTTTGTACCTTTGTCAGATCTTTTGTTTTCTTGCCTGTCCAAATTAAGAGCTATGTTGTGGATTTACCACTAGTTCTGAACAAATCAGCCTCAGAGGATCACAGTTTGGTCCCTTGTCCCCCCTCTGCTTCAGCAGGAATGTAATCTGTGCTAACCCTTTACTATGCTAGTTCTACTGACCAGCACATTGTTGGGACTGTTAACAGCTCCCTACCCTGTCCACCTATTCCCTGTTCATCTGTATGGGAATCACAGAATATCAGGGTTGGAAGGGACCTCAGGAGGTCATCTAGTCCAACCCCCTGCTCAAAGCAGGACCAATCCCCAACTAAATCATCCCAGCCAGGGCTTTGGAAGTAGAATAGAACCTCCTTGGAGGCTGCTTCCCCATCTCTGGTGTTCTAACCTGTGATGCAAGGGTTAAGCAGGTATTTACGTGCCTTGCTGAACTGGGGCCGGAGTGCTCAACACCTTGCAGGATCAAGCCGTCAGTTCATACATGTGTTCCAGCTGACTTTTCAAGACTGAGTAGTAACACTACCGTGTGTGTGTGTGTGTATGTGCATGCTGACAAACCATTCACAAACCGTTCACAAATCACATGTACACACTCACTGGAGAAAGTAAAAATGAACAGAAACCAGGTGTCTTGAAATTCCAGCCTTTTATGTTGGTATCCAAATGTACTACAAGGCCTGACTTTTTAATATAAGAATTAATAATAATCAGCTTTCTCCTCGTTCTCTGGGTTACATCCCGGAATATCTTTGTCAGATACAGTCCTTAGTCTTCACTTAGGGGAAAATCCCATTGAGTTTTGGAAATCTTGCCTGAACTCTCACTGGGAGTTTTGCTTGAGTAAGGACTGCAGTGTTTGACCCTGCAAATTTATATGAGCAGCATTGTCTAAAACACAGATCCAGGAATAGAAATTACAATTTCTGAAGCAAGATTTGGTTTTGTTTTCCCTTGAGTCTCTTGAAAACGAAGCTCTCCTCCCCACACCTCCCGGTCATTTCACCTTATGTGTTGCAAAAATATCTTCTGAATTACTGTGGGTTCAGCTATTGTTTCACTGCAGAACATGGCTTGATTCAAAAATGCTATTGGAAAAGGTCATCCGAATGCAAGTAATAGAGAGCAGTTTTTATTGCAGAATCCAATTTAGCGTTAAATTTTTTCTGCCTCCGTCAAAAAATTATTGCCCGCTATTGCAACCACATCACTATACTAATGTTTTCCACCCATCTGTCATAGAAAAATCTCTCACATGATGTGTAAAAATGACCAGAAGAGGCCTTCAAAGGCAAAGGACTCTTTTAGTAGCAAGCAGCTGGGGTCTTGACTATGCTATTTGTGATAAGGATGGATATTTTTTAGATCTGCCCTTCAACACCTGTGCTCTCAGTTTTATTCAGATGATTAACAGGCGGCAATGGGTTTCCTTCTGGAGGAGTCATAGATATGTATTTGTTTTCCTGTTACAAATAGAGAGCCAGAATCTGCATTCCCCTTCTTGCAATGGGGTCAATAGGAGTCAAAGGCACTGTGCGCCTCATTGAAGGTGCTGAGCCTAGGATCAGGCCCAAAAACCATAAAATCAGCATAAGTGAAAGTGAGGGCTATAGATCGCTTGTAATTTGTTGCTTTTTCTAATATATCACACCAGTCAGAGTTCCTAAGCTATTTCTATAGTGCTGTGATTCTTCATATTGGTGAAAAAATTCATACTATAAAGGTATTTTATACAGTGACATCATAATAATCAATCTGCCATGTCCTGCACTGTTAGCACTGTTTGCTTGATTAAAACCCGGTTCATGAATATAGAGATTTTCCGTTCCTTTAGCCAGAACAACAGGCTATGTTCAGTGAAAAGGCACTCATATGGAAAGGTATATTGCACCTCTAGCTCAAGCACTGACCATATGGGGACATCTTCATCTTCAGGGAACAAAACTGACCATTTATGCACCACTAACTACATATTCACCTGTAATATATCACTGGAGAGGAGCCTCAATCCTGATACAGACAGGCGAGCATTATGGTTTTAGCACACTATGCAGCAATGCATATCTGCTTACCTGAATGCATGATTGAATCCAACTTAAAATTACTTGTTTTATTGGCCATTTACCAGCAGAGTTCAAATCTAAATGACTGTAAGCTTTGCACAACAATAAAATGAAATGTCAAGGCTCCTTTCGGATAGTCACTGAACCTGATATCACTGAGAAAGAAAGCAGACTATTGTTTTTCTTCTTCTGAGGTTAGTGTCATTTCCACACTTTTACAGGTAAGGAAAACCATGATTTTAAACAACTGCCAGGTCAGCTACTTGGATTTTTCTATGGTATGGTTATATTTTTTCATAGTCAGGCACACAGGTCAGTATTAGCCCATCACTGCTTTGCTCTAAATGCTTGATTACCACTTGCTGATTTCTCTAGTCCTGCACCATATAAATCAGCAAATCCTATTTGGGGGGCTGAAAAATTTAATAATGCAAAATTGAACATCTGTCTTTAGAAAAAACTGTACATTGAATTTTAGAAAGAAGCAATTCAGCATAGCTAATATAAGTGATTACATGCTTTTTACTGACCAGCTGGTTCTAGAATCTATACCATAATGAATTAGTCACTTCTGGAATCTGTTTTATGGGAATAATTCAGCAAATATAAAAAAGATGGCTTCTGAATGTTAGTCATTTGGTGTACATTATTATGTGCCAGATCCTAGGGTGGCATAAATTGGCACAGCTCTGGGATGGTCTTATTCTGTATTTATACAGCACCTAGCACGATGGAGTTCTGGTCCATGGCGAGGGTTCTTGGGCACTACAGAAATGCAAATAATAATAATTAATGGAGCTTTGTTGATTTATACCAACGGAGAATCTGTCCCTTTGCAGGCATTTCTACTTAAGGCTGCATAGATATGCTCATTCTAATGAAAAAAGAATTATTTGAATGCTGATTTTCATAGTGGCACCTTATCATAGGTGGCAAACCATTATAATTACCATTTGTAAGAAGAAAAGTTCAGAGGTCCTTACCATCTAGCTCAGCATTGCACCAGAAATCTTTAGACTCAACTTGTGCTATAGTTCCAGATACAACTGTCTAGCTGATACTGCCTTGGATCTAGAACTGATTGAAATTTTCCAGCTGAAACTGTGGTACCAACAAACAACAAAAGGGAAAGATGTATGAAGGGGCGGGGGGGGGGGAACAACTTTTCACCCTTTTCCAGTTGGAAAAGAATTAATAAATAAATAAATAAATAAGTGAATAGGGTTTTTCCCCACTTTCACATTTTTTTTCATCTTTCCCCCTTTTCCCAGTGTAAAAAATGAGGAAAAGTAAAAATGTGAGAGAAGCCGGGGGTGTGGGAGCCAATAACTGAAGATCGAAAATGAAAAAAGAATCAGTTTTCATAAGTCAAAATGAAACATTTTAATTGAAATGAAACAAAAAATAAACAAAAATAAAATAACAATAAAAACACTTGACTGGAAAATTTCAAAAGGGGATTCAAATGGCAAAAATCTGGATTTTCTGATCAGTCCTACTTGGACCTATTTCACTTTCTCTGGTTTACTTCTGGTCTTGTTGAATGATTCCCATCTTTTTACTCCTAATTTGCTCTAATGAGTCTCTGACCCTCCCACATCTAATTTTCTCCTCTTCTTTCCTCTTTCCCCTATTTCATTCCTCTAGCCCTCTTAAATTCTCTTCTGGCCTCATTATTCTTAGATGGTACATTCAAAATAGATGAACTTAGGTGAAAATAGTTCCAAATTTAAACTTCACTTCCATTTTATGAGCAACTCTCTTTTACTTACAAAAATGATTCCTCTAGAAGTTGTAAAATCATTACAAAAAATCACTCAGACTAAATTATCTCATGGTTTATTTCAAGGTGACCACATTTGTATATAGTATTTTTGATAACATATCATGCCTCCACTAAGCTTTTCATTGAATTGTCCTGTCAAAGGGCGTTTCCATCCTGACCCAGTGAACCTCACTGCCTGGCCAGTTCAGATGGTTTTGCAGTCATAAATACACACCAGGCCATTTATCCTTCACCAAGGTGTGCATTCATTTCCCTTTTACATCACAATAACATGCAATACAGGATTATAGCAAAGACAGGCTTCCCTGCAGCCCTCACGTCACGTCACGTCACGTCACGTCACGTCACGTCACTTCCCTGTCCTGTCCTGTCCTGGCTCACACTCTGAGCTTCCTTCTAAGTTCCTCTTGAGCTGCCCCTTGCTTCTTGTTTCCTTCCCTTTTTTTCTCCCTGAGTACCTTGTTAGTCCTGTGATTGTCACCCAGGTGCTCACTATCCCGCATCAGAAAGTGTGTAATTGCCCTCAGCTGGGTGTGCAGCCTTCTCCAGGCTACAGCAATGTCAGGGATCAAGGTGCAGCTGATAGCATCCTGTCACATGTCGCAACATGGCTGGAACACAAGTGTAAATTCCACCACAGCTTGGACCCATGGAAGCACTAGTATCAGTTAGTTGCTGGCATTTTTACCACTGTGTTCTCTAGGGACCATCTGTCTACACTAGCACTCCCACCATTGCTAGTAGCAGAGGATCGGCACCAGTGCAACAACAGCAAGATTAGAAGAACTTGACAAGTAGTTCAGTGTAGATACAGCCATGATGCCCAATATTGACTCCATTTCATGCTTCTGTGGAGCTCAATTTTGTTGCCTTTACACTAATTCCTTATTCTGGGGGTACTCCATATACTTTCATAATATTTGCATTTTATTAAAAATATATATTCACCAGACCCCAGCAAAGCCATTGCAAACATAATCCTTAGACCCTCGGAGACCTTTTGATTTTAATCTGCATGTATCATGGAATTGTACAGGAACCAATAGTAATTAAACATTATTTAATGTTTACTTATATTACTATATTTCTTAGAGGGGTTTGTGGATTAGCTGAATTAACAGTTACTTATACCAACCTCTGATTGTCATGCTAAGAGTTCCTAATTTCCCAAAGCAGTACTATACTGATCTTGTTGTCTTTGTTTTTCTAAGAGATCAGCTGTCAATTAGATGCATGCTAACCAGAATAAAAGGTGGATTGAAGGTATTAGCACCTCCTTTCCAAAGAGCGAGGACCTGCTGAGTGCTCAGTGGCAATCCTGGAATGAAGGAAAGTGTCAAAATATTTGCTGGGCAGATACCTTGGCTCAGCACGCCCTAGTATACTTCCTGGGCTCTCCATTAGGATTAGCTACAGATCCAGGCAGAGAGACTATCACTGCTCTTAATTCACAAAGAAAACATTAATAAATGGCTTTTAATTGGCTTCAGGAAAAGGTAAAAGGCTCACCAGAGGGGGGTTCTAGATCTATCTCAAAGTTCACTGTGTGATGCAGTCTGAGTATTCTCTAAGGACAGATGATGTGAGAAGAAATTTTATTGGAAACATCCATTGCATCCCAGTACTTTGCCCTAGATACCAGAAGAAAGAGCACAGGAAACCCATAGGAAAGATTTGTAGAAATCCTGATTTTAACTTGTAAAATTTCAAAAGATATTTCAAACTAATGCCATATTATGCAGTCTTTACTCAGGCAAAATTCCCATTGATGTCACTGGATGTTTTGCCTACATAGAGCTATGTGAACTATTTGCAGAGACAATTTATTTGATCAATTTAAACTCTCACAAATTGTCCACAAATAGACTTGGATTATTTCATTATTCTAAATTATTCAAGGAATGTTTTTAGGGGAACATATTTCAACTTCTGGATTCCTCACAAACTATTCACTGTAATTATTGTGCTGAGAAGTCACTGTTCAAAATTGCTTATTCAGGCCCATATGTTTGGTTGCCTAAGTCCTATGGTGTTTCCGCTCCCTGTTTTGATGATTCCCAAACCCAAATGACCTTTCAAAATGGCTTCAGAAGCACTTCTGGGGTGATTACTCCTGAGACTAAATATTCATGAAGGTTCTCATAATACTTTCTCTTTCTGAGAATAATTTTATGTTCAAAAATGTGTTCATACAAATAACGAATAACAGGAATGAGACAACCACATATGTTCATGGACACTTTTCTGGATTGCTTGCCACGCTCCAATATTGAGTAAGCACTGCAGGATTTGGCTTTATTCACAGAAAGTTCTGAGTTCAACTGTTTTTGTGGGACTCCCTGAGATTTAGCATAGTTGTTTGGTCAGCACAGGGCTTAATCCTAACTTTGGGATCCAAATATTTTCACTTCCTTGTCAACAGAATTCTGACTTCTGGCTTTGGCTATGGATCCTGAACCATCAAGGCAAATAGAGCTACACATCCTCCTGTATACTTATATGTAAAGCATACCCTCAATTATGTTGCATTCTGGCCTAACCTCCATCCCTCCTCCGAACAAGGTTTCATTTATAACCAACAGAGAGATGTTTCTTGGGAAACGCTCTCCCTTTTACAATGTCTACCAGGGACAGGTGTTTATAAGACCTGATAGTCTCAATGTTCCTTATTAAAGGCCTTTAATCTGTTGTTTGCTTTTGGCTAAGGGAAAGGTACTGTCTCTTCTGCATCCTTGCTGATTCCCAGGGCATGAGGAAGGTGAGATTGTCTTGAGGGAGCAACCTGTCTCCTTTTTACATTTGTCCCACTCCAGTAAGTAGAACAACCAGATTTTGCCTCAGCCTGTTTGACCCTTCTGAGGAAGAATGTGTCATTCTTCACTACACTCTTTTTACATGAGTCCTTTTTACTGGAACAGGACCGCTACATTATGCACAGTATGTTTTGCCACCTGACATAGGACCTGAACTGAAGTCCATGATCATTTTTCTCAAGCCCATATGCACTCTTAATAGTTTTTTCAGGCGACCGCTGTAACATAAAACCTGCACTAGGAAGTCAGAAGCACCTATGAATCCTGTATCTTTCTCTACTATGCTACTCAGTCTCTTAATTTATCATTTAAAAAAAAACACCTCAGATTTGATCCAATGTAAAGAGGCGTCTGACACCAATGTAGAACTGCTGCTACCAAGGAGGGTCTGAACCCTGGAGAGGTGAGAAGCAGTGATTTGCTGGTTGCCATACTTCTGGGGGTACAGACAGCTGCAGCACTTCTCTCATATGTCACAGGCCTTTGAGGACTCTTTAGCACATAAAGGGCTGACAATCTCCCTTACAAAAGATTTCAAAATAAGAAAAAAAATAGAAATGCATTAGAAAGAATGTTACATCTGGAATGTGAAAAAATCCATAAGAAATAAGTTCAAAAAATTGATGTCACATTTTAAGTAGACTGAATATTCTGTCTACCAGCTATCTATCTAGATTATTTTATGTCCCCCATTATAATGGTATTTGAGTCCCTTGTTACTGCCGATCGTAGGCCTTGGATCAATGTCGTTATTTTGTCGGGGAGAGGAACTCCACATTTGCGAAGGGGGGAGAAGGAAAGATTATTTTCTTACAATTCAGTTTTAGATGGCAGCTGTTTGAAGCTGCTACAAGGCTTGGAATGTTAAGAGGTTGTCCAGGCAGAGATGGATTAGTAGGCAGACTGCAGCTGAAGAAGTCAAAGGTGCATGATGAATGTAATTTAACACATGAATCTCATACCCACATGTATATTTACAGATTTGGCAACTGTTCTGCAGTGCCCCAAGTATTCTGGTGGTCTTTAGAAATATTATCACTTATCATTATTCACCAGTACATTTCACAGTTGCAGTATCCTTGATTATTGTGTTTGTGGTGTTTGCTCACTTGCTTGCTAATTTACAGAAGGAATGAATCTGCAATCAGTCTCATAGACACTTCCACAATTTAACAACAGGTCTACTGCTATAATGAAGTATTCACAAAATTTGTTGTCAACTAAGGCACGATTTTTTACTCTAGCAATTCGTATTAGTGTTCCATGGTGGGTGGAGAAAATCTCAGCTTCAGTTTGCTTCCCTGCAGAAAGAGAATTCCAGTGGAATAAGTATTCAGGATGAAGTTGATCCCTTTGCAGAGGACCAACATGTAGCCTATTCATCATTAGCTCCCACTTACATCCTCAAATTAGGATTTAAGTGGTGTATAGGCCTTGTATAGTCCTTTGTACAGAGGTGACATTTAGGCCTGGTCTACACTACAAAATTACCTCCTCCTCTCTGTTCTTTCCCCCTCCCCCACAGCATAGCTATGGTGGCAAAACACTGGGTGTAGATGCACCTATGTTAACAAGAGTGCTTCTGTCAGCGTAGCTTATGTCATTAAGGGAGGTGGTGTAACTATGCAGGAAGATTTCAGAGTAGCAGCCGTTTTAGTCTGTATCCACAAAAAGAACAGGAGTACTTGTGGCACCTTAGAGAATAACAAATTTATTAGAGCATAAGCTTTCGTCTTGCACTGCGTCTACAGTAGGGGGCTCTGCTGTCATAGGCATCCCAGCCAAGGCTCTGTAGTGTAGGCAAGCCCTTGCCCTCAGTGATGTGACTGATGCTATGCTGAAAAGACAGAAAGAGAGGAAGACCAGTCCATGTCTTTGCAGAGGCAGAGGGACCATTTAACCTACCTGATAAATAAAACCCATTGGATAATCAGGATGGCTTGAAAGGTGAATAGAGCCCTTTAAATATTGTAAAAAAGACCAAGGAGATTCCAAAATGTTGACACACAGGAAAGAAAATAGCTTTCCATTGCTGGAAAGTATATTCCTAAAGGCACCAGAAACCAAGAATTTTGGAGTCAGAGGGCATAACCAAATCTTTTCTCTACTTTCGGTTTTTGTTCCAATGTTATGTACATTTTGAAAAGTTGCCAAAATAGTCTAACTTGTCTCCCACTAAAATAATCTTCTGTTCCCACAGAGGCAAAAGTCAAACAGGGATAAGTTATCAGGTAACATAAATAGTGTTTAGTGTTTTGAAATCATTGCCCCTTTATCTGAATGGGGGAATGCTGCCAAATGCTGACATTAAGAGCAAGGGGACTTTAAATAAGACTGGCTCCCAGTCAGCAGAAGGATGGTTCTTTATCATTTCACCCAATACCTGCAGCACTACTGTTTTTCTTAAAATCATATTTTGGCTTCTCTCCATCTAAAACTTTTGCTGATCCTGTAGTACTGGATTTGGCACATTATTTTTCTTTGATGACTGTGGCAGCTGCAAAACATTGGCTAAGCTTACCAAAAAAAAGGAAAGAAAGAAAGGAAGAAAAGAAACTGGGATCTGCTTAATAAATGGTAATTTTTTTAAATACAGTTACTGATAACAAGGATCACTTCATTAGCCAGATATAATGCGTAAGAAAAATTAATAGGGGGAGAGATTATAATCTGTTTTTTTTAGCAAATCTGACCCTTTAAGGCAAGCTACTGTATACTGAGTAATATCTGGTGTTCTTTGGTTGTTTCCCAAAAGATATAGTACATGTCACAAGTAGCTAGTTTAAACCAAATATATATATATATGTCTTGCCACTGTGTTTTGTTGTAGCAGACTCCACCTTCAGCAGCGGTGATAAGCCTCAGGTGATTCCATTTTTTCAGTCTTTGGAGGCTCACTTTCTGTAATAGTACTCCCTTCACAGGACAGCAAGCATACAGTTTGGGCTGATGTTAGGTTGTTAATCTTCTTTTCTTTCTCATTCTCTTCCTTCTTTAACCATGTTTTCTCTCATGAAGCCGTCTTGCCTCCCAGCTATTCCCAGGAGTGAAAAAAATTCACTACCAGTTCAAATTTTGCCGTGGGCTGAGAAAGTCATAAGAGAGTACAGCCTTTCTAGGGTGGTCTAGAAAAAAACTTCCTCTAGAAAAAACTGCATTCTCATTCTATTGCATTCCAAAGGCAAACATTTACTGTTCAGAAGACTTACATGTTTCATACACAAAGAGCAAACAGATACTTTCTGTGAGAATTACTTTTATTTTAGATTAAGAGAAAAAAATTAAAAAGAAAAAACAAAGTGTCCTTGAGAGAGCACATGATGTGGATGTGATCTTGCCACCTTGCATTAAATTGGACGGCTAACTCTTTAAAATCACCTCTTTTTATACCAAAGGCATGGATTCCTGTGGCCGGGGTGTCTGTTAGGGTAGGACTCAATCTTCTGGCCCATCACAAAGAGGTTTGAGGTTTTTTTGTTGCCATGACTATAGCACTGTGGAATCCAAAAAAATTCCAAGACTGCTAAATTATTTACTCTGAGAGAAAATGCTCTCAATAGTGGGGGATGCTTCCCACTAATCTTGCCCAGATCTTCATCCTGGTGCTTATTTGGCTGGGCATTGAGAAAGGTGGAAGATGTAAAGTGGAGGTCACAAAGACTTAAAAGGACAGCAGAAGGGCTCAAATGCTGGAGGTTCAAAGCTTTATGAGCTGGAGGCAGAAGATGAATGCTTGAGACCCTAGGAAAATCTTGGAATCTGCATACTGCCTTTCCTACTGTGTTTCCCTCCATTCTGCGGAGTGCCCCTTAGTGGTGATCTTGAGGCAACTGCTGGTAAGGGAAGCACTAGAGGTACATTGCCAGCGAGAGGAGAAAAGCTGCAGAGAACCATGAAACCAGTGCACAGATGCAGGGTTTTTGTGCATATGACCCTGGCCTCTAGCTCTTGAGAACTAGAATGCCTGGACGTTGGAAGTGCTGCATCCTCCCTGAAAGGAGGCAAGGGACAAAACCTCAGTTCCAATATGGGTGAATCTCGTTGAGCAAAGGTTTGTGGAGCTTCTGTTTCTTTGGTCTCCCTGACAATGGGGAACTGGGTGGTCTGGCACAAAGGGATTCAGATAACCCCTAAATTAATCAAATTCATATCCACTTGTGAAGCTGGACACGTAAAGGGGGGGAATGGGTTTGCCCCTCAGATGTAGGATTTGCTTTAAAAAATTAAAAGGAAGAAAAGAAAAAAGTATATAACAGAGAAAAAGTAGGGAGCCAAAGAGAGTTGTTGAATACTCTTGAAGGCTTACAAAGTTGATCTTCTTCAGAGTTAGGACAATGACAAAGGCAAAGGGCTCTCAGGTCTCCCTAGTTTAAATCGGTCTAGCAGTAGTGCCAGTTCCTTCTAAGCACTGAGACTACGGACAAGATTCTGATGTCAGAAACACCAGTGTAAAGCCAAGTTAATTTCCTGGGGGTACTCTGGATTTGCACTGGTGTAATTAGAATCTGGATCAGGCCCTGGAATAAAATCCTGGACCTGAACATCCCTGAACAGTGAGGAAGTTTGGCTCTTTGTGGCTTGGGCTCATCTCTGACAGGAGACCTCTAGTGACAAGAGTTTAAATCATTGCACAACTAAGCTCTTCCATGTAGAAGCAGGGTGATCATGCCAAAGTAATGCTAGGTGAACAAATAGCAACACTACCTTTATAATGCATGGTTTTGTTTATAAATATGATACAGCAGGATCCAATAAGTCATTATCAGGAGAAATTCTGAAGTAAAAAAGCAAGTTTGGCAGAAGCAGCGTTGATCTGGTTTTCAGTTAGATGAAAACATGAGAATTTATCAGAATCCCACAGCAGAATTCAGCAATTGTGTGTTTCTAACCATGTCCTAATTTCCTTCTTATTGCCAGTGGTTTACGGTTCTAGTGCTGCAATCAGCAAATAGTAAGAGATGCTGTATTTGGAGGTTTTATTTTACTTAATGCTAGGTCTGGGCTTGTATTCCTTCTGCAGCCGATCAGCATACATACGGTATGTGAATCTCTAAATGTATCCTACTGATGAGACAGGATATATAAAATAAGAAATGATCAGGCATGGGAAACTCATATTAAATATAAGCAAAACAATCTGTTATTTGTGGCCTGATTTCAAGCTGGCTTATTCTGTTTTAGTTTAGAGAACAAACCACTATTAAACCATTATCGGGGGAGGGGGGTGTCTAAAATATCCTGTAACATGTTGAAAATTAAAATGCAATAAAGTACTCACACAATTATTTTGAAACCCATCATTTTTAGGTAGAAAAAGACAGAATAATAGTGTGTGTTTGTGCGCATGCATGTGCATGTGTTTTGTGGGGGCAGGGGGGATTTGTCTTATGCTAGTCACTTTAAATTCTTTCTCAGTTTCTCCACAGTTCCAACTCCTGTCATGACAAATTCTGCAGTACTTAAGCAAAACTCATGCCAGTGGAAGTTTTAGTTAATTAAGGGCTTCACAGTTTGGCCAACCAGGAGTTTGCCTGAAAAAAAGCTGAGGAAAATCTAGAATTGGTTGAGAATTTTTTGATGAAAAAGGCTGATTTGTCAAAACCAAAACTTTTTTTGCAAAACATGTCAGTTTCTCAGGTCAAGGAAGAATCGAAAGAAACCCAGAGGCCAGCTCAGCTAGAGCAAGGACTTGAATGTGGGTCTCTCGCAGCTCAGCTGAGCATTCTGACCACTTGGCCATTGTGAGGTAGAAGGGCTCACTCTAGTTTTTCATGATTTTTTTTTTAAATATCTTGGGTTTTGTTCCAATGCCAAATGAAAACAATTGTTGAAATCTTGAAATTTCCCACAAAATGGAATTCTTGTTTTCCACCCAGTCCTAGTAAAAATGGAATAAAGAGGTTGAGATATCGCCTCCTGACAACAAATGTGCACTGATCTGTGCTCAAAAACAGAGTTCCTGTCTGAGACAAAATCCACTACACACGGCTATCACTCAATGCGATGCAGTTCCGACAGCAACAAAACTGGCAGAAACACACAGCTGCGTGTGTTCTGGGAGTGTGACAGCAGCATTAGAAAGAAAGCAAGAGGCAAGAACAAATATGTATACTATCCTGTCCCATTCAAATGAAGAATTTTGCCATTGATGTCAGTGGGGCCAGAATTTCACCCTCTGCATTCAAATGATCATAAACTGTTTTTCACACAGCACCTGATAGAATGATTTATGCACAGTAATAGTTTTTGTCAGGTTTCTGTGGCTGTTAACTGGTTTGTAAAGAGACAGTCAACCTAGTTTCATGTGTACAAATTAACATCATTTATGGTGTATGTTTTCATGTCACTTTAAACATACGCACCAAAGGCCATTTTGATTTATCCAGGGAAACTCATTGAGGCAGTAAGTGTCTTTAAAAAGAATGTGTGCAACACCTAGTAAAATGTAGCTTAAATGGAAAAATTTCAAAAGTGCATTATTAGCTTAGGCACTAATATTCAAAGTGAGTTAGGCACTTAGGCATCTACATCTCATTGAAAATCAAATACTTCTAAGTATGTAAGTCAATTTGACTCTAGACCACTTGGGTGCTTTTGAAAATGTCACCCTTAATCTCTGATGGGGCCTCCAGATCCTATCACAGTAAAAATAATAATTTTGAAAATACAATCATTTCAGAAAACATAGCCAAAGCTGAGTCTTCTAGTTATTAGCACTCTGCCTACTCTTCTTTTTTGTGTGACTGACAAGTCACATGAATGCAGCAAGCAGAAAAGTTACATGATCATGGTAGGCACTTACATATCCTAACTGAGGGGTCTTAGCAGAGTTTCTCATCAGTATGCCATGCGTTAGAGCAAACATCTAACCATTTTTTAAGAAGGGTGATGAATCAGCTCATGCTTTGTCTAGGTCCACAAAATAGACACTAAACAACACATTCTCCTTCAGGAATATTTTCCGTAAAGTGACTGTATATTAGTATCACTGCCCTGGAGAGAGAGCCAAAAGGCAAAATCTTGGAAAGGTGTATATATTTCATATTGCCAAATACACTTTTATGTTTCAGTAGGAAATACAATTAACATTACCCAATTTATGAATAATCTTTCCAGTTGTTTAGACTTATTTTTCCTACCAGGTTTCCCCTCCCCCCTTAATTATTTATTCAGTATTCCCACAGAGAAGTAGATGATGGGAAGAGAATTATTTATATAATGGAGATTTCATAATGTATATAATATAATGAAACATTTCATAAGAAGTACTCTCACTCTTCATGAGTGTTCACAAAGAATGGTTTTATCCTTCAGAGGGTCAGGTTTATCCAAAGTAAACAACGTCCGCCAGAAGGAGTGTATGTTGACATGTTTGTGAAAAATGCTTGCAGTCTGCAGGGTAGACATACGCTGGATTACTGTTGCAGAGCCAATGAAGATAGATATTTCAGCTGGAGATTGGAGAAGTGGTTGCACTGAGTATATAATTGACTGTAAACACATGAAAAGGAAATGTCGATTTTTTTCTTTTCTTTCTTTCGGAACAAATGCAGAGAGATATTGATCTTCATGGAGAAGGAGGTACTGTAGCAGTATTAGTGATGGGTGAATGGGTTGTACTGTAGAGCAGGTTGGGAATTTTTAGATGAAATGTTTTTCTGTCAGAAATATATGTTTTGACTAAACTTTCATCAGAAACATTTCTCAGTTTCAGGATGAAATTGAGAGAGAGACAGAGAGAGAGAGAGAGACCCACACAGGACAGAATAGGGAATAGCCCATTTGGTACCCATTATAAATGTTCAATATCTTTTCTATATCCAGTTATGATCTACTAAGCATTATTTGATCAGTTAAAATATATTTTCCACTATAACTATGCAAAGGAATATATACTATGATGCAAATATATATGATTTTCTGCCATGAAGAAAACATTGCGGGTTTATGTCCTTCAAATATTTGCTTTCTCTTATATTTTCATAGAGTTGTTCTTAAAAAGTAAGTGATCATCTTATCAGGGGCAGCAAACCATAGCATTTCAGTGGCTCTATTTGACAATTACTTCTCTGGTTTTTAGCCCTTTGTATAGCTGTCCAGTTTCTCCCCTGAAGTGAGATTTTCTGCTTAAGGATGAACAAAGAGCACTCAGATTCCATTACCAGTACCCAGAGATTTCCAGTTCCCCCCAAACTAAGAGTATTACAGACATTTGTGAGGTTTTGTTGATTTGAATGGGACAAAATTTTATCATTTCTGCTAGTAATGACAATTCTTCACTGCTCATTATGGTGAAACTATGACACCAGACTTGTGACTGCTGCTAAATTCCATCTCAGGATACAAGTTCACAATTTTCATAGTAAAAAACTTTTGAGGAGGCGGGGGGGAAGTATTAATTTTTAATAGCTGTGTTTTCCTTTGGGTATAAAATGTGGAGCAAATTAGCAAAATGTTTATCAGTTTAGCAAAAAAAAACCAAAATGCTTTGCTTTATTAGTTTTGTTTTTTTGCTACTTCCTACCGGTAGGCAGATACTTTAAATATAGACCCAGATTCTCAAAGGTATTTAACTCCCATTGAAATCTCTGAGTTAGGTGCCTCAATACCTTTGAGGACCGGGGTGACAGTTCTACCGCTGCACTTAAATCTTACCATGCCTGCACAGTCACAAGAACTTAGACTAAGTAGCAGATTTACAGATTTTGAAAAATTAGCTCTTAAACAGTTCTGCTCGTGCTATGAAAGATGCTACCCCTCCTCCATAATGAAATGTTTCTCTTTTACTGAGCCCTGATCCTGCAAGCTCTTTCGTATGAGTGGACTCTTATGCTCATGCAGCACCCCCATTGAAGTATACAGGGCTCCCCCCAGGCATAGGGGATCAGAGCCTAAATCACGAGACTATTTTGGAGCCACCAGTAAAAAGCCTATTTGTTCAGCAGATGACTAAAATAGAAAAGCACCACAGGATATTATGGCATAGTGCTTCTGTTCTTTGGAAATAAAGGGTTAGGCAACAATTTGATAATCTGAAGCCTTAACTATTTCTCGTGAAAAGCAGAGAACTGAGTTAACTTACTCTGCAACTAGATTAATTAATTGGTTTAAAGCACCTCTGTCTGTCCCTCCTCTCCAAACTTCCCTTGAAAAGGTGAACATGCAAAGCGTTTTCTCTGGAGGCATGGCTGAGAAATGTGGTAAACATACTTCCTGAAGAGAGTTGGCCTAGCTCAGATGAGGAAAAAGGAGAGTATTGGGGGAACAACTCTCAGGGTGGATCCAGAAGTTACCCAGAGTGTGTTTGGAAATGCCCTCTTAACTAGGAGGTCATTAATTATCATAATACAGATAATTTTCTCTTAGTCTTGATGGCTCTGGAGTAACAATTAGTAAATACCTATTTTTGTCAGTGAAGTCAGTAAATATGACTTTGAATGCTCCAAATGAGAGTACTGTTAACAGAGTCACTGTACTGACCATAGCTGCACTTTAATTTGTGATACAGTTCACAATGGATGAAACACACGCTTGCACTGAGGATCTGGGTACTGTCTTTATTCAGTTTAAGGCTGGGATTGCCAAAAGGGTTTAAGGAAGTGAGATGCCCAGCTCCCACGTGGAAATCCCAACCTAAGTGCACATTATAGGGACCTCTGCACTGGAGGGAATTTCACTAGGGACAAACAGTCTGACAAATTTTAGAGTTTGTCAGTAGATGTTGTCATTAGTTGGGAGATTCTGTCTGGCAAATTTAATGAAGGAGAAAAAAATCCCTTTATTAAATGCCATTCTTTTGCTAGGTAATATTTAGTATGCTCTGTGTTGCACTTTTATAGACTCTTGTGGTGTAGGTTTGTATGGCTTTTGATTTAGCTTATAGGAATCAATAAAAGAGGTTAAATTCAAAATTTTAAAATTGTTTAATGTAAAACACAACAGTCTTAGTACAGTGCATCACAAAGTTATATTTTTGGTAAGATAAAGACCAATATTTTTTTAAAATAACCTCTAATTCTGTATGTAGCCAATTATCACAGGGTATCTGGCCCCTTGGGCAGATGGGGCTAGTCACACCTGTGCCATAATTAATCTACTGCTTCCTAGTCTGAGGAGGCAGGACTAAGGAGGGAAGGGGATAGTTAATGGACATATGGGCCTTATAAGAAGGCTGAGAAAGCTCAGGTTGGAGAGTGGAACAACAGGGAGCAGGTAGGTGTCTGTGGGATGGACTGAGCCAGTCTCTGCAGAAAGTTGAGTACTGCAGTGGTAACATCCTGGGGACTGAGTGCTATATTTCAGGTACAGAAAGACTCTCCAAGGTAGCCCAAAAGGCATTGGGAACCTGGTCCATAGGGTTGGCTGAAGAGAAGCCCTGAAGGGCAGAAAAACAAATTATTTGTTGGGATTTTAGCTGGACATTTGCTACTTCAGAAGGGGTTTGGTTTGTGTATGATTTAGCCAGAAGCTTAAGCCACATCTCCAGCACAGACTAGCATGGTGAGAACGGAGGAAACACACCTTGGGGAAGGAAACTGAGGCAAGAAGTGCTTGCAGCCCCATGCTTGGCCAGCTAGGGATGCTGTGGGTTGGCCATGCCATATGACAGTGATGTATGGAAGAAACTTGTTTGTCAAAAGTGCTGAGCATCCAGTAGCTCTCATTGATGTCAGTGGGAGCTCAGCGCTTTTGACAATGAGGCTACATATTTAGGTGTCTGAATATGGACTTAGTCTAACTTTAGGCATCTATTTTTGAAAATCTTGGCCAAAGGTGATTAGAATATGGGATGAAATACCTTTATGAAATGAGAGCCTGCAGCTGCCAGTTGTCAAGCAGCCAATCAACTGCAGCTGGGCCACAGTAGAGCAACCTGATTGACTAAGGCAATCAGGTGGCTTGCTCTTAAGCCTAGCAATCACAGAAGGTCAGTGGCTGCTTAACACACACACCAACAGATTCTCTGTCTCCCTGTGCTCACCTCACTCCAAGCCCTGCACCCCACCTTGTTCCCATCCTGTCCCAGACTTGCTCCTGCCTTGGAACCAGCCCTGCTTGTGCCTTCCCTGACTCCTGGCAATCCAGTGCTGACCCTTGGCTCTGATTTGGACTCTGCTTTGACCTTGGGCGCCGGCATTTGGACTCCAGCCATTAGGCCTGATTCCTGATCAGAACACCTACAATCCAGTCTCCTCACACTGCTTTCTGAGATATTAGCTATTAGATATTGCAGAGTATTAGTTTAATATGCAGCCCTGTGGGCCTATGCACAAGGTTCCTAGGCATCACTTCAGCCCATCCTTAGTAACAAATTATGGCTCTCAGAGTCCCTGGGATAGTAGGGTGGTTCCAACACAGGAATTTGGGGGAAGCCCAGAAAGAATGCTTCTGAACCCTTTTATTCAGGGGACACCAGCTCCTAAGGGAGTGGCTACATGTCAGTGTGTCATAGATCTTTGGGGACAGGTGGATTCAAAGAGTCCACAGTCTTGGCTGTGGGTCTTCACTGTTTTTTAAAGCATGAAGTCTCGTTGTTGCAATAGAATTTCCCAATAATCCTAGATGATGGTACCACATAAATCTATCTTTGTGACAATGGTTGTCATGGGAATGTGCCTCAGTAAGTACATTGTAGTCACTAGTGCTCCCTTTCAGAGCTGTGAGACTGTTGGTTGCCAGCAAATTTCCATGTACTGTGCCAGTGCTAGATTCCAAACCATGGGCACTTAAAACCAAACATGTACAAGTAAATAAAAGCCCTTACTTCAAAGCTTCAATCTTTTCTCAGAGGCTGAGCTGATTGGAAAAAAAGCAAAACACTAGAGTTCCTGCCCACAGCGATTGCCCATGCCTCGACAATTAAACTTTAGTTTAATATCATGGGAGGTCTAAATGGGGGCACCCTTGTGAAGTCTGAGGTGTGTGAAATTTGCAAAAAAAAGTGTGTTCACAAACTAATTTTACAACCCTTTTTCCTCTATAAAATGTAAATCTATGCTCCTGACCCCCTTCTAAAACACATCATAATTTTATTAATCCTTTTACTAAAAGGAATAGCTCTTTAAAACCTTAGGCTGCCAGGACTGTGTGGTACATATGGCATATTAAATTTTCCATTAGCATTTATTTTCTATATATTTGAGTAAAATTCGCAGTTTCCGTCTGTATTATTCACTCTGCCCAGTCTCTGTTCCTATTTTTTCACTGGACTTTTTATTCTTTCTTCCTCCTTACTCTGGGTTTCCCAGTTTCTCGTAAACCAAATGTGAACCTAAGGACATCAGAGTTCAGCTCAGACTTTCAAATCCACTATGTGCAGATGGGTTTGCAGTGAAATAAGATTAGTTGCCCTGGTTCTGAAAATTAATTTTTGCTTAATAAATATAAAAGTTGTGTGTTTCGGACCTGATTAAATGTTTCTCATTGAGTCACTTATTTAAGAATTTCACATTCCCCCCCACACACACAATTTGCCAGCTCTTTTCAAATACACTGAGAAGTTTTCAAGTGTTCTTTACTCACCAACTTTTTCCACTGCATATTTCTTGGTCTCCCGATCATTAACATTTTGGATTTCCATTCAGATATACTCTTAGCAGTTTGCACAGTAACTGCAAATTGTGCAAGAGAGCTTGGAATATAATTCAAATGCTTATGACTCAACCTTAAATGTTATTCCCCGTGAGTAACTGCATTGAAATCAATGAATTTGCTATACATTTGTGGGGTGGGGTGGCAGATGACAACTAGGAATGTGCAATATAAGGTGGTTTTATTTCTATATTAAAGCAGGCTCTCTCTCAGGGTATTTGGGTGGCCCATTCCATGATACGATCTACTTCTCTGGTGGTGTGTCCTTGTTTGGTGAAGGTAGTTTTGAGTCTGTTAAGATGTATATCCCAGACTCCTTGAAGCATATTCTGTGGTATCTAAGTGCCTGGCTATAGATAACAGATTTCTTGGTATGTTTGGGGTGGTTATGAAGGTAGGTGAGGTGATCCATGGGTTTCATGTATCTGTTGGGTTCCATTGTTGAAGCTGATTGTGGTGTCCAGGGAGTTAATTCTATTGTGGGTGTTCCAAAGAGAGTTTAATGGATGGTGGTGGTTGTTGAATTGTGATGGAAAACTCTGAGGGAGTTTGTCATCTGTGCAGAAGATGAAAATATCATCCACGTTATCTCAGGTGTATCATAGGTTTCTGTCATAAATATAAAGGGCAGGGTAAACCCCTTTAAAATCCCTCCTGGCCAGAGGAAAAATCCTTTCACCTGTAAAGGGTTAAGAAGCTAGGATAACCTTGCTGGCACCCGACCAAAATGACCAATGAGGAGACAAGATACTTTAAAAAGCTGGAGGGAGGCAGAGACAAAGAGTCTGTCTGTGTGATGCTTTTGCCAGGGACAGAACAGGAATGGAGTCTTAGAACTTAGTAAGTAATCTATCTAGATATGCATTAGATTATGATTTCTTTAAATGCCTGAGAAATTAAGCTGTGCTGAATAGAATGGATATTCCTGTCTGTGTGTCTTTTTGTAACTTAAGGTTTCGCTTAGAGGGATTCTCTATGTTTTGAATTTAATTACCCTGTAATGTATTTACCATCCTGATTTTACAGAGGTGATTCTTTTTGTTGTTACTTCTTTTTTACTGTTTCTTCTATTAAAATTCTTCTTCTAAGACCTGAATGCTTTTTTCATTGTTCTTAAGATCCAAGGGTTTGGGTCTGTGGTCACCTATGCAAATTGGTGAGGATTTTTACCAAACCTTCCCCAGGAAGTGGGGTGCAAGGGTTGGGATGATTTTGGGGGGAAAGACGTTTCCAAACAATGCTTTCCTAATAAAATAAACCCAGATAAACGTTTGGTGGTGGCAATGGAAGTCCAAGGGCAAAGGGTAAAATAGTTTGTACCTTGGGGAAGTTTTAACCTAAGCTGGTAAAAGTAAGCTTAGAAGGTTTTTCATGCAGGTCTCCACATCTGTACCCTAGAGTTCAGAGTGGGGAAGGAACCTTGACAGTTTCATAGTGCATTTGTCCAGAAATTCTTCTTCAAGCTGGCACATGAAGAGATTGGCATAGTGTGGAGCCATCCTAGTACTGATGGCTGTTCCCATGGTTTGGACAAATTGTTGTTGAATGTAAAATTGTTATACGTGAGGATGAAATTAATGAGTTTGGCCATGTGTTTTAGGGTGGATGTCTGAGGGTTGTCCATTGTCTTGTAGATACGTGAGGCAGGTAGCTGTGCTGTCATTGTGACGGATATGTAGAGGGAAGTGACATCCATGTTTTGTCCTATGACTACAGAAGTGTTAATGGGCCACTTCACCTTCAGTGATCCCTGAGAATATGTGCTAACTACTTATGCTAAATGATCTGTATCATGTTGTATTTAGCTGTAACACTCTGTGTAAGGGCTAGTCTACACTGGCAACGCTAAAGCGCTGCTGTGGCAATGTTGCCACGGCAGCACTTTAATGTGCCTTGTGTGGTCGTGGCGCAAAGCTGGGAGAGAGCTCTAAATAAACCACCTCAACGAGGGGTGTAGCTCCCAGTGCTGGGAGCGTGGCTCCCAGAGCTGGGGCACTGTTTATACCTGCGCTTAACAGTGCTGCAACTTGCTGCCCTCAGGGGTGTGTTTTTTCACCCCCCCGAGCGAGAAAGTTGCAGCGCTGTTAATTGCCAGTGTAGACAAGCCCTACGTTTACCAGACCTGAACAAGAGCTCTGGGTAAACTAGAAAGCTTGTGTTTCTCACCAACAGAAGTCCAATAAAAGATATTACCTCACATACCTTGTCTCTTCAATAACTAGCAGTTATAAATATCTAGGGGTGGAAGCATCTGAAAGAGTCCTCCTCAGAATGAGGTTTTTATTTCAGATTTAATTTTTTTTATTAAAGTTAATGTGTAAAAAATTATATAGTACACAGGTTAAGAAAAGAGTGTCTGTACATCTGGGTATAGCTAAAGGCATACCTTAGCCAGTTTACAGCTGCCTCAAGTTTTGTTACCACTGCATTCCGATCAGCCTTTACCAGAATCACCTGTACCAAGGAACCTATTCACTTTCTTAGGCCTCGATTCAGCAATGTCATTCAGCACGTGCCTAACTTTCAGCAGGAGTATGCCCATTAAGGACGATAACTCTTTTAACCCAGAAATAGTTACTCAGCCACAGTTTATTTAAATCCATAAATCATCTGGTCAGGGAATGGAAACATCATATTACCTCTGTAATTAACGAGTGCTATATGAACGGCTTATTGGAATATTTCAAATGAAATATACATGTTGAACTTTGTTTCCAGTGTCTATTGGAGCATTCAAGTTAAAATTCACTTTTTGCAAACATTTGCACTGCTGAAAGTCCAGAGCTTGAATGTTCTCAAAGGGTGAAATTCACCCTTGTGCTAAGGCCTATGTACCACTTAAGTCTCACTTGAGCTCTCAAAATTAGCTTTTCCTTTAGCACATATAAATTTTTTTCTTAACCCCCTATAGTATTGTAATAGATCCAGGCCAGTTGGGTACAGCAGAGTAGTCCTTATTGGGATCCAGGAAGTGGGCGGGCTTCTGCTAAATGATCCCCCCCCAGCCTAAGGGGGGGGGGGGGTCCACAGGACCTGGAAAACCAAATAATTACGGGGGACAACTAATGAACAACAGGGACAGGAGTGCGGTCAAAGGGTCAAACGAAGGGAACCGGATGGGGACACTGAGCAGAGGACACCAGACAGCGCCCACTGCTCCTCAAAGGCGTCAAGGGAGTCAGTGGATGCCACCCAGAGGAACTCTGCCCGGAGGCGTGAATGGACAGAGGATCGGAAATAGGCCCCACAGTCGCAGCAGACTCCATCGGCCTACCTCCTCACCCTGGTTTTATAGATGGCCATTTTAGCCAGGGCCAGGAGGAGGTTGACCAGGAAGTCCTGTGACTTAGCGGGGCCATGGACAAGGAGTGCATAGATAAGGAGGTGAGGGGAAAAGTGCAACCAAAATGTTAACAAAATATTCGTGAGGAGCCGGAATAGGGGCTGCAGCCTGGCGCACTCCAGGTAGACGTGCGCCAGGGTTTCCCTCACGCCGCAAAAGGGGCAGGTGTCCGGGATTGGGGTGAACCACGCCAAGTACACGCCCATGCTCATGGCCCCGTGAAGGAGCCGCCAACTGATATCCCCGGCGGGCCTCGGGACTAAGGTGGAATAGAGGCTGGCCCACCGGGGCTCCTCACCCTCTAGAGGTGGCAGGAGATCCCGCCACTTTGTGTCAGGGTGGGACGCGAGGGTGAGGACATGAAGGGTGTGGAGCACGAGCATGTAGAGATGTTGTTTTGGCGCGGTCTGGAACCGGACCGGCTGCAGCTCCCATAGCCGGCTCACGGTGAAGGGGCGGGGGGGTCGGTCGGGTCCATGGGGCAGGGGCCCGATGAAAAGATCCAGAGGGCCTGGGGTGGAGGATGGGTGGGGTGTGCCCTCTCTTAGGACCCGGTTGAGGTAAACCCGAGCAGCGGGCTGTACAGCAGAGTAGAAGAAGGCAGATATACTGGCCACTGGATAAGCAGTTTTCTGTTCCCTGACTAACCAGAACAGGGGCTGCTCCAGGCTAATGAGAACACCTGATTCCAATTAACCTGCAAAGAGTCAGGTGAGGCCATTAAGCTAGTGTGAACATCTGACTCTAATTAAGTCCCCTCTGATATTATAAAAGGGCTCACTCCGGTCAGGCTGAGGGGAACCAGGGAGCCAGAGAAGAGGCAGTGCAGCTGAAAGGCTGGGTAATGAAGACAACCTCAAGCGACTGGAAAGGGAGCCTTAAGGTAAGGGTGAAGAAGGAGTTAATAGAGAGAAGCAGGAGAGCTGTGGGGAAGTGACCCAGGGAAATGTAGCAACTCTAGCACTTAAAGGTTGGCTGTCAACAGCTGCTGCCATTAGGGTCCCTGGGCCAGAACCCGGAGTAGAGGGCAGGCCTGGGTTCCCTCCAACCCGCCACTACAGAAACATTTCCTGGGAGGGGAAGACAGGCCCCTGTCAGGATAGGAGGCTAAGCTGTTCGGGAATAAGCCCATAGGGACAACAGAGACTGTGGGAGTTCTCTCACCAACCTCTTTACTGGCTTATGCTAAAAAGGGCTCAGTAGACTGTAACCCTGGCCTTAGAGAGAGAAGGGCTAAATGGAGGGTCTCAGTGAGCCTCTGAGGCTAGCATAAACCGTCTGGAAGTGCAGGACCCATGGGGACAAGGTTGGAGCTCTGCCACAGTATACATACTAGTATTTCTATTTTCTATAGGCTATATGCACAGAATATATATGTTATATAGAATATGAACACAATACTACTTTTAAAAATAGGCTAGTCTACAATTCCTCCATTATTTTGACTAGAAATGTCAAACTGAATGGGATCGGGGTTCCCCTTCTACTCCTCCCCAAAGGAAGATTGTGGCTAGTAGGAGAAGGGACACGTAAAACATTTCCATTAGTGTGTGAGGGAAGCTAAGGGAAGAGGAAAAAGATGTGAACATTCCCCCTTGAGCTCTTCCAATAAATTATCTTATTGCCACTGTTTCTTCTCATGATGACTTCTGATTTTTAAAGGCTGCCCCATCTCTCTGTTGTTCAGTTCACATGTCAGATGCAAGACAGATGGAGTGGGCTATCAGTGGCCAACACAAGGAGGCCAGCACTATAATCATATGTCTGCGGCAGCAGTATACATCTCTGTATTTTCAGGATTCCCTGAAATCTGGACACATGTATTTGCATAACTGCAAGGCACATCCCCTAGGAGGAGAAAATAAACGCAATTTTAAAAAACTGTATCTCCTCACAAGCTATCTGCGACATCCAAAAATCCTGGGATGAAATGTATAAAACTTGGCTTCTTATACAAACAACGATAGCTCATCATTTTTATAGGCTCCAGGGCTATTAAGAATATGGAAAGTCTTACTGTGACATGATGGAAAATGCTATCTTCTGGCTGTTGTTAGTGCACTTTGTGAGCCTGAAATTTTGGAGCCAATGGGAAAAGACTTGTCAGGCTTCACCTTAATTTCCATAACTGATTTTATATGGAACAAATGCACATGCTGTCACATTGTAATAATATCGTACAAGTCCTTCTAGCTGTGGGGCAGGATTCTACCACCTGTACTCATGTGAGTAATGTTTACTTGCACAAGTAGACCAGGCTTTGCTGACACTATACCCAGAAGCAAGGAAGGAGTTCTTAGCTGGCAGTCTTGCTCATGCAGTCCCTTGTCAAAGGTGTTCTTTGCGCAATATAATGTCCAGTGTTTTTCCAGTGCTCATTGCCTTTCCCTACTGTAGTTAAAGGCAACAGGACTCTGAGGCTGTCACTGTTGTTAATCCAGCTACCAACAAAAGACGTGATCTGAATGATGAACTAGGAGAAAAGAGTTCCCTGCCTGCTGTCTCCCCAGGTAACATTACTTTGTTGTGTGGTGCACATTTAAACTCCCTTAATAAATAGATGGACTCAGTTCCATGATGGTGAAGCAAAGCAATGATTAAGTATTTGTGAAACATAAAGCAGACATGTGAAGGAGAGTCATTAAAAGCAAAGACAATTAGTCAGACTAAAAAAACAATACACCGAGATATACATGTCTAGCCTAGATACACACAGTAGCTACAGTCTGGAAGCATTTATCCTTGGATTACTCTTTATCTATTAATAACATTTGAAAAATGATTCCTACCCCCAAGTCGTTTTCATGAGGCAAGTGTAATGTGAAATTCTGAACAAAGCCATCGATATAATTAGTAGCCATCCTGTGACCATACTTGGAAAAACCCTTCCGAAGCCTCAGTCCCTGAATGAAGGCAGGTCCTGAAGAATGCCTCCCCTCTCCCCCCTCCCCAATTTTTAAATAAAGAAAAATAGCCTTTTTGGACAATGTGGAAATGGTGGTATGTTGAGTTTCATAAACCCCAGCTTTGCTTAGGAATGTCCGGCATATGTTGATCGATGGCACTTGAAAAGACCTATGAATACACAAGGAGCAAGAGAAAATAAGGCCTCCAATAGAGCTGTCTTGATAAATGGACACACAGGGTCTGATCCAAAGTCTACTGACAGTAATGGGAGTTTTCCCATTGATTTCAATAGGGTTTGGCTCAGGCCCATGGTCACAGCAAAAAATGAAATCTTTCATACTCAGGTGCTAGTGGGTACTTTTTTTTCCCCCTCTGGATTACATGAGTCTGCACAAGCCAACTAGAAAGTGGGAGTATAGTAATGGAAGGAGTAAAGGCGAAACCCCCCTGTGCTGCAAGTCGAATTCGTTAAAAAGATCAGGACCAAAGGGAGAAGCGTGTAGATCCCAAGGCAGCCCCAGTTTGGGCTCTGGCCATTAATACAGGTTTTTATGGAAACTCTTTTCTGTCGCTTTCAATAAAAAAAAAAAGCATCTGCTGCATTATCAGTGGCATGTGATATAGACACTGCCCCCAAGATACAGACACACCTTACCACAGAAATGTGATCCCTGCTGAGCAGTTTGAGCCATTGAACTCTTTACTGCAATTCAGAAGGAAAATACGTCCTATGTAATTCAGTCCTTTCCCTCCTTTCCCCTCACCCTTTTCTTAGTTAAAGCTCAAATTGTTATTGATTCCTAAATCAAAAGTATTTATATTGTGTGTAAGAATGGAGAAGTAAGAGAGGAGATGTGAAACAGTAGCTAAGTACAGAATGACAGGTTTCAGAGTAGCAGCCGTGTTAGTCTGTATTCGCAAAAAGAAAAGGAGGACTTGTGGCACCTTAGACACTAACCAATTTATTTGAGCATAAGCTTTCGTGAGCCGATGAAGTGAGCTGTAGCTCACAAAAGCTTATGCTCAAATAAATTGGTTAGTCTCTAAGGTGCCACAAGTCCTCCTTTTCTTTTTAAGTACAGAATATAAAACTTGCATTACCATTCTAGCTTCTCAAGGCCTGATCCTGTGACCTCTCACTCACTGGAATAATCTTTACTCATGTGAACAGTCTGAATGATTTTCAGTGGGGTACTCTGGCTGTGCACCTCTGGAAATCACGTCCCAGAGGTCTATTTTATTCATAGATATTAACAAAAATTGACCAGGTTTGAACATGTTTAATGTTGTCTATTGTATATACTCCATATAGTGGGGACATTGCCGAGTTCCAGAAGGTGTGAAGGACTGGATACTGATTTCCATTGGAATAGGATTATTAATTACAATTAGGAAAGGTCATAGCTATTTTCCTCTTGCAAGGAAGCAAGATTTTTTGGCAAGGGCTGCCTCTGACACCTAACAGGTCTTGGGGAACGGATATGTCTGTGGTTAGTGGATTCCTAGCTCCCTTATTCTTTTGAGTAGTTTTAGCTGAGGGCTATATCTACACTAGAAATGCTACAGCAGCACAGCTGCAGCTGTGCCATTGTAGTATAGACACTTTCTACAACAACAGAAGGGGTTCAAGCAATTTAGTTCAGATAAAGTCATTGGAAATACTGATGTGATTAAGCACTATGTACCAACGCTGACTCACCAGCGTGGCAACTCCCACTGGTCATCCTAGGGATTAGCTCTCCAGCCTCCGGAGCGCCCTCTGCAGGCCAGTGTCCCGCTTGCCTCAGGCCCCCGTGTCCCTCCCAGACCCCAGTGCCCCTTCTCTTGGATTCTGTCCTCTGCAGTCCCCTTGCAGTCTCTGGGTCTCCTCACCACAGGGAATCCCCACTCTCCATCCCCACCTTGCCTCAGCAGCTACTGCTAGTCCTCATCAAGCCCCCGCACACTGGGGCAGACTTCTGTCTGTACCACTCATCATCGGCAAGGAGGGTTTGGACCTGCTGCTTTTACCTAAACTTGGGCTGCCCCTCCGCAACCCCAGTACCTGCTTTAGGCCTTCCACAAGGCCTGCAGGTTGGGGTTTTCCAGCCTGGAGCTCCCCAGCTCCTCTGACCTTTCCCCAATCCTGCTTCACTCTAGGTACCCTGGTGAGTTTCCGAGCAGCCAGGCCCATCTCTCTCCCCACAGCTAGAGAGAGACTGCCTGAGCTCCTGGCTCACAGCCTTTTATAGGGCCAGCTGTGGCTTGATTGGGGTGTGGCCCCAGCTGAGGCTGCCTTCCCCATCAGCCTAGCCTTTGGCTCACCACCTGAGCCCTCTCCCAGGGCTGGCTGTAACCCTTTCAGGCCAGGAGCGGGTGACCGCCCCGCTACACACTACGTGTGTGAATAAAAGTCGCTGGGTCAAGCCTCTTGTAATCATTCCCACCTGAAAAAAAATAAGCCAATGGAGCATACATTTTGTACTACACTCTTCTTTAGAGGGAAGGAAAATATTTTGTACAATTCAAGCATTTTTCTAATTCTGCTTTTCCTACCAAAATTATTTGTCTCACTTGTACATCTATAATATATAGGTAGGTACTGTACTTTTCACTTGCAATTTTAGCAACTTAAATAGGCAAGACTATCATCAATATACAGAATGAGAATGAGGAAAAGTAATATTGGGGCTGTTTTCTGTCAGGGTGACATAAGGGTGGTAGAGATGCTTTCTCATCACAAGTAAGTTGTAAGCATTGTGGGAGGGCTAGAAATCAATGGGCAGTTTCTTAGACACATATTGTCATGTCTTTCCTTTGATATATATGGCTATGTTCCTTTCAGTGGGTTCTCACGTGTAGGCTTTGAGAATATTATCCAAGCTATGAGCTTGATCTGAAGCTCATTGAGGTGAATGGAAAGATTTTGATTCCTTTCAGTGGATCAGAAGCTATTACAGATATCTAGCATATCAGATTAGCAAGTGTTCCATATATGGCTCTTCTCTAATGACTACATGTAGGCCTTTGAGGCCCAGATTTATGCTCTAAACTAGAGCTGAATGAATAATTGATTTTTGTTTGTTTGTTTCATGGCTGAACAAAACAAGGAGATTAGTTTCTAATCAAAATTGATTTTTTTTTTACCAAAATCAAAAACCAAAAAAATTTTCATTCGGGTCAAATGAAACATTTTGAATGTCATTTCATTTTTAAAAAAAAAATCATTTTGAAATGTCCATTTGAATCAACATTTCATTTTTTAAAAATTGCATTGATTGCATAAAAAATTGCATACAAAAGCATTGATTCAAAAACATCCATGTTTCTGAAAAAGAAAAAAATCTGTTTTTCAGCTAAAACAGTAGTTTCAGTGCCCTGAGCAATGCATTCTTCAGTGAGTTTAATATTGACTGAAAAAATTTTCCCCAACTCTGCACTGAACTGCCTTTGAAGAGCAGGGTTTAGGTCACACCCCCCACCTTGGCCACTCCCATTGGCTAGGTGAGGCAGCTCCCTGCTCAGTATGCTGGTTTTTGTAGATCCCATTTTAAAGCAGCTAACATGCATTGTACAAGGAGTTTAGGTACCTAATTCAGGGCTGTAGGTGGCAAGGCACCTACAAGTTAGAAATTATAACCCCTACCTCCTTTGTGGATCTAGCCCAAAGTATCTTTATAGGAAATGGAAATAATAACCTTTACATTTTCTTAAGAATGGTCTGAATTCCAGTACAACTGTTTAATCAAAAGTAGATGTTTTATCTGCAGTATTTTTTCCCCATAGATTGAAGACATTAGTTATTTATTAATAAAATAATAGGAAAAATATTATCTGACCTAACCAAGATGTGCAATTTAGTTAAATTATAAGGTTGACTAACAATTGTTATTGATTTTATTACTAACATCCTGCTGTAATAGAAGAAATGTAATACATATGACTACCATTTATTATTCGTTCTCCCATTCAGCTTGGTTGTTGAGTCTTTGCTGAATTACTTTTTGGATGGATAACAAAACTAGACATTTGGTACTCCTCTAATTTGCAGTGGCTTTTAATGAACTCAAACCCCTCAGCTTTTTTCAGTGTATTTTAAAAAAACTTTTAAAAGTAATTAAAAATATATAGTTCTGTTACATCTCATGACATTTGTATTGCTGGAGACATACCGCTTTCCTCTTCTAATGAGGTGCATTAGTCAAGAGCTAAAAGACCTTTGACCTTAGGATCAAGTGCCTACTCTGCAGGGACAAAGCTCAGTACATGGGATTATGAGTTGACAGGAGACAGCTGGAAGAAATACCTGCAAATTCACACGTAAAGTAATCCCTGAAAATTGAATGGAGGTATGTGGAAATAATAATTATGTTCTCTGTGAAAAGCCTTATAAAAACTTAACTAGGGTTTTGGGACCCTGGCTACAGTTGCAGTGTTAGAACTAAGCAGTCATGCATTTTTAGCGCTGTGGTCAGAAGGGAATGAACTTTCATGAATGGGCTTAATCTCCCGTTGATTTTATTGCTAACCCCTTCGCTGTGCTAATGATGACATATCTTGTATACCAATAGGCTACCAATAGGACTCACTCGCTTCATACAAGTACCCAATATTTTGTTTTTAAAAACTCTTCAGAGAACAATGATGACAAATAACTGTAAATGCCTAAAATAGATGGATTGACAGACGTAGCAAAGACTTGTTCTGTATAATGACAGCTGGTCGATAACTTTAAAAAAATTACATTTTGTATATTTTTTCAGTTTAACTCAAAATAATGAATGTTCAGCCACTGAAGTTGTACCGCCTTTCATTCACCAGCATGTATATTTCTGTGAGGAAAATATCTGTGGTAAACTAGTATATCAAAACCATACGTCAAAATTCCCCTCATTATCCCTGAAAGGCATGTCACTGAAGCCTCTGGTCTTTATCTTAACTTCCACTTAGATTTTGCTCTCTCCTTCTTTGAACTACTCCTAGAACCCTCTAGGCCAAACCCTGGAATCCAGACAAGCTACACCTTTACCATAAAACTCACCTTTGCATTCACCCAGTTTTGAGGCTCCTGTGTACAAGGTTGTTTCCCCTGCATTGAGTTGGAGCAATCTCTAGCCTTCTCTAATTTACACCAACTATCAAAGATCTCAAGGAGCCAGAACTGCAACTGGGGATTGGCACAGTGTAGGAGCATCCCAGTCACACCCCTTTCTTTGAGACATGGCTCCTACACCAGCAACAAACTGGAAGTAGCCCAGAAGCATCCAATTTGCTGTAAACTTCCGTTTGTGCCTGGATGATACTCCAATGGCTGGATACTTGGACAATATGGCTAAAATCTGCCAAGGGTATTGTACAAAGCAACCATGCTGCATCTAAAGACCTGACATCATCTAATGTTTAAATACCACACACAGAATCAACTAAAATAATGCCCAGTATATTTATGGGCTAAATAAATGTTTTCTTTAATAGATTTTGAATCATAAATTTGTAATTTGGTTTTTAAAAATTAATTGTCTAAGAATGACATTACTGATAAAGTGAAGGCTGCTCTGTTATTTGCCATTTACCAATGCCCCCAAGTAATCAGCTAAGCACAATCAATGTTTTGGTCATGCCACCTTTCCCAGCCACACGGCAAGAGGTGGTGCAGGAACAGTTGTGGATCCCCCACCCTAGAGCATTCTTTCAGTGGTAGAAGCTGCATAAAGTTGTCCAAATGCAGGGTAGAATCTGTTTCTATGTCTGTATATTTTGGTCTTTTGTATATACTTCTACTGTAGAGCTGGTCTGAGCAGGATTCCCATCTAAATAGCTTAGACATGGTCACCAAGGGCTATAGAAGAATGGTTGCTTTCTCATGTAAGAATAGATATACCATTTTTCATAACTTATACGTACTTTGGAGTGGTCATTTATTAAAAAATGCAACTATTTTTAAAACAATCAAGGTTTTGTCTAGAGTGATAAATTACAATCTGAAGCAAAGTGAACTTGTTTTGTGATAATCCTTTGAGATCAACAGCTGCCTTGCTGTCTGGCTTACATTGGCTGAAGAAACCAAAATGCAAACATACACTGCCCCTTATTTATAATTGCTGTATTGAAGCAAATCTGTCCTGCTTTCTGGAAAATAAAATAAAGCTGTGCCAAGGAGCACGTTTTATTTACAAATACAACAATCACATGTATAGCAATAAAATAAATCCTATAATCATTGCAATTATTCTGTTTATTGTAAACTTTGACATGCCATTTGAAACATGCTCCAGAGAGATTTCCCTTTTCCTAGACATCTGGCCAGATGGATGCTTCTGCACATGAAATGAAGACTTTCACCTTTGTATAATTTGTGTGTGTATGTTTCCTACAGAAACTACTGGACGACGAAACACATCCCCTTACCAAAAGCAGTATTTATACGAGGCAAATACGTTGTCTCACAATAGAAATTGGCTAAGATGGCAATGATTATTTTACAAAATAAGACTACTCCAGGCAAGTTTTTAATTTACATATATATATCAGAATTAGGGCATATCTGGAGCTTTGTCTGCAGTGGGAATTTGCCCCAATTACAGCCGTCAGAGGCTGTTCACTGTTTAAACTGTACAACGCTGGTGTAAACATATGACATTACTATGAACTACAACATGCCGTAATGTACTTCACCACAGTTGCAAGCATTGTTAAGATGCAGTGGGGCAAATGAATCCTGTCTGCACTAGGTTTGTACTGATGCTACTATATCAATAGCCATCAGGCTGAAATCAAGGCAATTGTCCAGTATAGACAAGGCCACACTTTTCCCATATGGTGCCATTTTTATATGAAAAAATTAAACGTTTAGGCTGAGATTTTCAAAGCCACTTAATAAATGTGGCCACCCAATTCCCATTACTTAAATAGGAATTGATTGTCTAAGTCACCTTGATGGCTTTGAAAATGTCCTGCTTAGCACCTAAGGCTCCAGGTCCTGCAGACTGATCCACATCCTTGTAGTTGACTTCATTGGGACTGTGCGTGGGCATAAGAGTCCATCCACACAGATCAGTTTGCAAGATCAGGCCCTAACTGAAAAGTGATTGAATACTTTTCCTGGCTTATTGATGACTCATCAATATATCACTGAAAGAGAGATTCTCACTAGTACACACCCATAGAGAGATTTTTTTTACACAATGCAATTTATTGCAAGATGTTTTCAGCATCCCCTCTAATGTTTTACATATTTGTACTTGGATAATAATTTATTATCTGACAAACCAGATTCTCATAAGATTGGTTTTACACTGAAACCATAACACTGGGCTTGTCTACATGAGGACCTTCATGAAAATTTATCCAAATAAGCTAAAGGCATGAACACCCTCATTCAGAATTAAAGTAGTCTTAATTCGGTTTAGTTTTTCACTTTGAAGTGAATTAAACTAAACAGAATAAAGGCCACTTTAATTCTGAATAACAGCATCCACAAATGGATTTAATGAGGTTTATCTAATCCACTTCAAATTCACACCTTTAGTTAATTTGGATTAATTTTCCAGGATGTTCCCATGTAGATAAACTCATTGTCTCCGTGATCTTAATCTATTGCTATGGAAAGAACTGGGACAATGCGCCCAAAAACTATTTGAGTAGAATCCACTTTGCCTGTATTTGCAGCCCATTTTCCACATTCATGCCAATAACTTGTTATTCACAAGATGTTCACAGAGTAAAAGTCTTCTGAATATCATGCCAATATATGTTTGCATGAAAATTCAGGCTAGAAAGGTTTGCCTAGCCATCTTGAAATGTCTTTGACATCCCTCTTCCTAACAATCATAGTTTCAGGTTGCCACTCAAGGTGTAGAAACTCTGTCACCTGTTGTACATCACCCCCTATACACCACGAATAATGAATTGCTGAAGACATGGTCAAAGTAAATAGTTCGCTCATGGAGTGTGTTCACATGAAGAGGTGATCAAAGTCTATTCACAGATAATTGGCCCACAGAAGAAAGAGAGAAACTGAAATAAATTCACTTCCCCAACTTTAAAAATGAAAATATTACAAATTATGACATCACTGCAAGCTCAAGTGGCAAAAGAAAGAGAGATGGGAGGAGGGAAGAAAGCATTTCTAATGATAAATTATCAGTAATATCCCCTTCTTTGTGAGATTCAAATGTGTGTAAATAACAGTCAAGGTAGGTAGATCTAATCATGTTGGAAGGGAAAGGAACAAAGCTGTGGAAGAGACATCAGCCTTCTCCCCTGAGATGGCACAAATTCCTCTAGATAGACACTGTGTTGTTAGGGTTCTGTATGTTATCATGAGTCTGTGGCCAGTGGCAAAAAGACAGAGCCACCAAATTTTCTGAGGATCATTAATTCCTTCTCAGCTCCTCTTGGTGGGGTAGACAGCCATAAATCAGTTAGCCAGTGGAAGTATGGCCTACAAGCCAGTCATGCTACCAGGGGAAAAATGGGGACCAGGACAGTATATGGGGAGCCTCTCACATACAACTGCCCCAAGTTTGATGGTTTATGGCCAGGATTCCTCTAAGAATATAATCAAGAAGACACTTGGGTTTTTCCACAGCACCACTAATTCACCCCACTCCTAAAAGGCTCTAGCAACTCAATGAGCTGAAATGTACAGAGATTTCTGAATATTTTTTTTTCCTTCAGAAAGCCAAGTATCTTGGACAATCAGCAAATTGGCCCGTGTACATGCCTGGTATAACTCCATCGCCTGGGATCAATATGGCCATTATGGAAAATAACAGAAAAGCAAATGGTCTTACTTTTGTCTGGTACATTTGGTAGCTACATTTTGTCTTAAATATTTTGTGTCTGCAGCCTGAAAAAAAAGACTAATAAAAAAGAACTTTACAAGGCAAGCTCTGAAATAGTTTTCCTTTCATCTTTTCCTTTGTTTATAGATTCAGAAGGGACCGTGATGATCGTCTGATCTGACCTCTTGCATAACAGGCCACATAACTTCCCCCATCCATCTCTGCATCAATCCCCTAACTTCCATTTGAGCTATGGCATATCTTTTAAAGAGCCATCCAGTCTAGATTCAGAGAGTACAAATGATGGAGAATCCACCACATCTCTTTGTAAATTGTTGCAATGGTAAATTGCCCTCACTGTCAAAAATGTGCACCTTACTTATAGCTCATGATGCCAGTGCAAAAAAGGAGGATGCGATGCAACTTTAAAGGTAACGTCAACCATGATTTGTGCTTGAAGCAGTGCACTTTAATGTATATCAACTAAAATAACCATGACACATTTCGATTGCAGTATTTTTCAAGTCTGCTGAGTCTGCATCTTGTGCACATCAGCTTGCTGGTGCCCTATCAGTTGCAGGTGTGAGGCCTTATATTAGGAGAGATTTAGTGCATGGACTCTCCCTTGCTGTGTTTGTACAGTGCCTAGCAAACTGGGGCCCTGATCTCAACTGGAACTGCTAGATCTTACAATAATACAAATAAGTAAAAATATATTTCCCAACAGAAATAACATCACAATGAGGAATACACTTTGATGACCTGGTTGCAAGATTACAAATACTGTTTACTAATAATGTGTTGTGAAGAAGGGAATTTCACTAACCTTTTTTACTTTGGCATTCCATATATTCTTTAAAATGAAGTGTTTCCTCTCTAAATATAAACAGTTCCATTTTTCATGCTTTCTTCTCTTTTTAAGAGATTTTTCCTGGGGTGTAACTTTTAGGGCTCTGATGTAAGGGCAGCTGTGTTTTTTTAAGAGGTGTTTACGCCACTTCTTGCACACAGCTCATCATCATGCTCTACTCAAATATGTTGAGAATTAAAAATGCAGCATAATAGTGGCCCAGGCATTTACCTTCCGAGCAATGGCTGGATCAGTGCTGGAGCACAACTTGGAATCAAGCATAAATGATATATATGGCATAAAGAATACTCTAGAAATGTGTGAAATGGTCTTACTGCTGTTTCAGATTATGGCAAGGGAGGAGAAGTGCCAGTGTTCACATGTTCTGGTGAAAATAAAAACTTGTGTGTAAAAATGATTGCTCTTGGCTTTTGCCCCAGCTGCTATACTCAGTCAATTTTCGGTATCATCCATGTTGCAGGACGGTCCACTTAGTTCCTACTTGGTATTTATAGAGCAGTCTCTGGGATCTGCTTTTCCTTCGTATTGAACACTGTCCCTCCTGTTATATGCTAGATTAGGCTAGTTATTAATATTAACATTCCTGATCTTAAGAACATTTTCATATCATCTGGCACCATCCAGCTCAAATCTAGCTGCATGTCAATTGTACAAGTTTGCAAAACTCAGGTAAGTTTTCCTTCTCCTTCTTCACTGGACCCAGGTCAGGTCATACCACAGTGATGTACTGTGATTGTCTTATTGTGGTCTACATTCTGTTTTATGCTGGACAAGAGCAACAGCCTAAATGAATACTGTGTTTGAAATGGCAATTCACAATATCTTGCCTCCTGAGAACGACACTTAATGTCCATCTACAGGTGTCACTGGATTCTTACTGTCAGGTTGGAAGGAGTCTAGGGCCTCATCACAGAACAGCTAAGAGAGTCTTGACTAAAATGGCTGGGTCACGTGAGATGATGAGAGTGGGATATGTTGGCCAGAGAGTACAAGAGCTAGTAGTCATGAGGAAAACTAGACAAAGGTGGTCTGAGATGTTGAATGAGGATATGAAGAAGGTTGGTGTCAGTCTGGAAGATGTACTTGACAAGAACATTTGAAGACAAAGAATAAGAGCCATCTGACTCCTGTTGAATGGACAAGGAGAAGAGGAAGAATATGTTTTCCTTGGATAGATAGTTGGGGCCCTATTTGAGTGGCATAAACTGTAAATGGGAATCTTTGCAAGAGTAATAAGTTTTTTTTATGGCTTCAGATTTTAGGGTTCATATTATTTCATTGTGTAGCCTATCACTTTTCATCTTAACCTTGTCCACTTGAGTATTCTCTTTCAGCAGCATGAAATGATTGTTCTTCTCTCTTCCTCATTGACCAGCATACATCATGGCTAGCCTAATTGTAATCTTTAGTTTACTTGTCATATTCTTATCACAGAGCATTCTTGTCAACTCCCTCCATTTACAACAAGCACTCTTCATGCGGCTTCTAACCACAGCCACATTCTCATAATGGCTCAACACAGAACCGAGATATTTAAATTGTTGCATAGACTTTAACTCTGTACCATCTAGTTTAATTGGCTTCTCATTGTCTCTGTCAATGAAGCATCACATGTATTCCATCCTTTGTCAGCTGATTTGTAAGCCATTTTCTTCTAATGCAGTCCTCCCTGTTTATAAGTCCCTTTACAATTTGTATTCATCTTCATCACACAGCATAATGTCACTGGTGAAAAACATGCTCCATGGAACTTCTCTTATAATTCAGTTCAGTACAATCACAAATAGGAATGGGCTGAAAGCTGATCCTTGATGTAGACTTACCCTCACAATGAATTACTCACTGCAGCTGCAGTTATACCTCACTACTGTTGTGCTACCCTCAAATATGTCCATGCTAGTCTGTCTGAACATATGTCCCCGGCAGATTGCGTGACTGCAGGTACACCACAACAATTCTGTAGGAATTCTGTCATAAGCCTTCTCTAAATACACAAACATTAAGAACAATTCCTTGCATTTCTCCCATACTTCTGCCATATTTGGGCTGTAAACACTGCATCCACTGTTGACCTTTCTGGCATAAACCCGAACTGGTGCTCCAGCTCCTCCTGAAGTCTTTTCTCGAAAATTCTTTCAAGCCATTTTGTCATGTGACTCATTAATTTGATGCATCATTGTTTACTGTGTTCTGCTTTACACTAAAACACAGGGACCAATTTGCTCTTTCTCCAATTGCCAGACATTATTCCAATACAGAGAATTATGTTTAGAAAGTTCATCATCACCACAACTGTCTCATGCCCCAATAGTTTAAATGCCTCAATTAGTACACTATACTGCCTTTCCCCATTAATCCCTGTGAGCTAAGTAGGTATTATCTCCATTTACAGACAGGAAAACTGAGAGATGCCTGGCCCAAGTTGATATGGAACGTCTCTGTGAGATAAACAAAGACCGTAGTTGTCCAGTCCATCTTCTGGGAAAAAATCTATGGCCTGTGAATACAGGAGGTAAGACTAGATGATTATCGTGGTCCCCTCTGGACGCAGAGTCTATGTATCCTTGAAACTTCCATTTTTGTGTCACCACCTTGGTGATAAAAATCATGGATAACAGATCCAACAGCCATAATGTTAACTCCAGCAGCAATTTTAAAAGCCATGGACTGGCAGAAGTGAACTGGTTTCTCAAAATTTGGTGAAGCAGAACTTTTTACTGGAGCCTGCCAGAATCTATGCTTTCAAAAAAATATACGAGTCTTTCTCAAGATGTGAATCTGTACAATCAAATACAGATTAATGCAATGATATCTGCTGGAGTCTGCACGCATTGTGAAATGATACTCTGAAAAAGGTATGACTGCATTGGTTCATATCAAAGAGCTGTTATCTCAGAAGCCTAATGACAGTACTTTAAGCACAGTATTAATAATGGTTTCACTGCTGATCAATGCATGCAAGAAAGAAGAGGCAGTATCCCATTTGAAGAACTACTGTAAATGGAATCTCGTTAGGTGTCTTGAGTGGTTTGTGTGTAGCACCCCGGGACCCTGTTATGTGATGACACACAGTTGATGTGATATGGGGCATGAAAAAAGTTCAGTTGGAAATGTAAAGAGATCCAACAAAGAAAAATAAAAAGGAAGCAAATATTTTTTAGAATGTCGAGGGGGAAAGCCCAACATAGAATAAAAAAGAATGGTCACTCAAAAGACAGTTGACCTGTAAAATTGTAGTGGACAACAAGAAAAGATGATTCCGGGCTTGAATCTCCAAAAGAAAAGGAGATGATGTGCAGAATCATTTGGATTTGGCCTGCTAGAAAGGCACATTAAGGAAGCAGAGAGGAGGTGGAGCAGGAATATCCAAGGTAGCAGGTTTGGCAGCTTTGCCATAGATTGGATTTCACCCCCATTATTCACAATTATCCTTTATATAGCCTCCCCAATGACAACTGTCAGCAGTCTCCAACACTATAATGGTCATACACAAGAATGAGGAACCCTAGCATTGTGGTGGTTCTGGTTTTAGAGGCTTTGTAGGAAAGCCAATACCCAAACACTAGACCTAACTATGGGCCTATAAACTCCCTGAAATTCATGAATACTTGCACTTTTTTGAATGCCTTCTCTAGCAGGAGGTAACTTCAGAACAGAACTTGAATTTTGGTGAAGTTCAGATACAAATCTGTATAATGGACTGAGCCAAGACCTCAGATCTGAACATTCCTGACCATTGGAGAAGTTCAGATCTAGAGTCAAACTTGCTTGCTCCAGGATTTAGTGCAACAGAAATGAATACAGTTATTCTACAGCATGGAAATGGCTCAATTTCATGGTTTAAATATACATCTCTTTTGAACATGTTTTCCAACAAAAGCCTTCTTTACAGCCTACTTAAGGTTGCCAACTTTCAGTTAATTTACTGACAGTAAAAGGGCTATGTTTATAATGTCAGTAAATCAGTAATGTTTGCTGTCAGCCGTTCTGGAACAAATGTTATTATGTTGTTCTGTTTCCATTTCATATATCTAGGAATCACAATGTGAAGTTACACAGGACAAAGGATGAATGGATGTTAGAAGACAATGACCTTGATTGGTATTGCTGGCTGGGACTATTCACTGCTTTACTAGCAGGTTAGAGGTGTAGCGGTGGAGTTTGAGAAACAGGCAGTTGGCTTCAGGTAGCCTATATGACTCCTTGGGGTGGGAATCTCCCCAGCTGTTCCATTGATGGCTGACTACTCTGTATGCAGTTGGTCCCTGAACAACTCCATTCTGGCAATGTAGATTTGCAGTCGGACAATAGGATTTCTCTTTGATTATGAGTTTGGTCCTGCATATTTTTTCAAAAAGAAAACAAAATTAGAATAATGTAGGAAGAGACAGAAGACGTTTCCCCATTATTTTTTTTTTTTTGCTAAAATAATGGAAAACTCTTTTAACAAGAAAAAAATACTAGACAGAAAGCTATCACCACTGTACCAACTCCATTATCTCTTAACATGGTTCATTTGGTATAGAGATAGCTCACTCCACTCCATCATGTTTACAGTCCTGGGGCCTGACTCTCTCTGTTCCAGCTGGGGTGCACTCAGCAGAGGGACAGAGTTGGGGCAAAGGTGACTTAAAGGCATCCTTCCAGTATTTTAGGCCCGGCTGGAGGCCTGCCCAACCCCTACGTAAGTTGGAGCTGCCCAAGGAGCTATATGTTGCTGAATATAGTCCAGGGTAGCACCATTGCAAACTGCCTCTTAAACATTCCCCTACACCAGGACCTGCAAGGGAAAAAGTGACAGAGGAGAGCTATTTGTTCAGTTTTATGTAGGTTGGAGAACCCCCATACTCCACAGATGTTCTCTGCGGGGAGATTCACTGACTTTAAGACTCCTTTATAGCACCAGAGCAATGGAAAAGGACCCTCGGCTAATGGAGAATCAGGCCAATAGTTCTGATCAATCTGTACTTATATAATTGTAGATATATATCTAGGATATATGTAACTGACATATATCCTCAATGTACTCAGCTAAAATCAGTGCTTTGGAAAATGTACTTTCCCAACAGTAAATAACAAGGTGAATTTTCAGTCTTTTCAGAAACTTACTTTTTTTGCCTCACCACTTTGCTACATTAATGTAAAAGGAGGCAGAAACACTATGACTTCCCCAAACCACATTGTGTATGTTATATAACAAAGCTTAAACTAGCATCAGCATCTTCTTTGTCCCCATATACAGGCATCTGCCTCCTGTGGACTGTAGTGTAGTAAAAATTGTGTTAAAACTGCAGCTACTATTTAAAATTTTCAGGGGGTTTCCTGCTCCTGCTTGCAGGCTCGGGGGTTCTGCAGGGAAGCAAGTGATCTGCAGTCAGTTCTGCCAGCAGACAGCTTAGAGTAAGGTGGGATAAGTTCTACCTCTCTGCTTTAGGGAGCAGCCTGCTTTGTCTCTCTATTTTGGAGTCTTCTATGTTATCTTTCTGAGTTCTAAGAAACAAAGTAGTGTTACGTTTCAACATTCCAGCAAAAGTATTTTAAGTTTCTATCTAACCTCTCTGTGTATATGCCCTCAACATATATGAACAGTCACTGTTCCACTGTCCCCAGATTAACAGTCATTTCCAATCTTAGTAGAGCCACCAAAATCAGCAAAACAGCAGAGGAACCAGAATCAAATTCAACTTTGGCATAAGTGGCTGAAATTTTCTTCCAAGAGCAGGGAACTGTGAGCAGGCCTGCCCTATTATAGGAGTCCTTACCCCCTGTGCATCCTCTGAATTTGGCCCTATTACTGAGCTCAAGAAAAAAGCTAAGCACCCAGAACAGTGATTGAGAAAATGAAAGAAGCCACAATACAAAATCCAAACACGGAGGTGATGACTACGCATACATATGCTTCTATTAATGTAATCCATACGTGTCAGTTTATATTGTACCCATCCTAGGCACCAGGTGTGAGACTTCATAAGTGAGAGTTCTCTTCTCCTGTAGCGGCAACAGGAGGAGAGAGAGAATGTGGAAAGCAAAATTCTTGATCTTCTTGTGGGCTGCTAAGGGTAAGGAATCATAAAGCAAATCCAATGATAACAATGTGGGGTTAGTTGTTAGAGGCATCAGAGGATAGGATCAAAGGCTCAGAAGAAAGCAAAATTTGACAAAAAAGAATCAATTGAGAGTAAGGGTCACTGAGGGAAACAGGAATAAAAGAATAAAGAGCACAGGAAAACATATGTAAGCTGTACTCGTGTGGAGGGAGTGGAAAGAAGGAAAAGGGAGGAACCCCTCCTCCACATGCTTCATGACTTACACTCAGAGGGCTTTTGTGTACATTTGTGTCTTGTTCTCTGTTTCCTCCTTGTGTATGGAATAATCAAATCACACAGTCAGAAAATCAGTGTTCCTGGAGTCAAACCTCACCCACAGACGGGTACTCTTCCCACTTAATGTTCAAAGCAGAGTGCTAGGCATTTAGAAGCATGACTCCTGCCAGTGACATCTGTGAGATTTGCTCTGTAGATCTAAAACCTTCCACAGTGCTTTGAAAATATTTATCTCCTGTTTCTCTTTCCAAATACATTGGGACCAATTCTGGGCCCTGTCCCAGCCCTTATATGCTGCTGCTGCAGGGGAGTAGATAGCAGCTGCAAAGAGCCAGGGGCAAAGTCCACCAGTGGGGGAACAATGTAGGGCTACCATAAGCAGCCCAACTCTGGGCCCCTCACGATCCCCAAAACTGTGATTATGCACAGTGGGTCAGGGGAGGAGTCTCTATAGCATAGATTTGGGGCTATGCCATTGCCCCTAGTCAGCTTAGGATGTGCTGATATCAATTATAACACACCTGGGGCTGCTCTAATTTTCACTAGGAGCCATTTTGGTTCTGGGAGTTTCCCAGATTCCCAACAGCTTAAAGCCACTGTTGCATACACATACTTCATCTGGCCTGCACCTTCTGTGTGGCCAGCAGTCCAGGGGAGGAATAATGTCTCATAGTCTGTGTCTACCCTTGGAGCTGTGGGTATGATTCCAAGCTCTCATTGAGCTAGCATGTTAAGTGCTAAAAGTAGCGTAGTCACGGAAGCATGGGCAGTGGCTATTGGCGACATGGGCTAGCTGCCCCAAGTACAAACCTGCCTGAACCCACTGGTATGTACTCAGCATGGTCAGTCTATGTCACAGCTATCAGTGCTACTGCAGCTCCGTGAGTATTTTTAGCACACTAGTTGTGCTAGCAGAGCAATGTCTAACACGAGCCAATGACTGGAACTGAAGCTAGACAAATTCAGACTGGAACTAAGGTGTAAATTTTGAACAGTCAAAGTAACTAACCATTGGAACAATTTACCAAGGGTCGTGGTGGATTCTCCATCAATTTTTAAACCTAGATTGGCTTGGGTCTTCTAAAAGATCTGCTCTAGGAATTATTTTTGGGGAGTTCTAGGGCCCGTGCTATACTGGAATGGTCCCTTCTGGCCTTGCAATCTGTGACAAGAGCTCGCCCAAGTATGTCTGCTCCAGCTGGGAATCGCACCCCCCCCCCCAGCTCCAAGTGCAGCCATAGTCAGAGAAATTCCTAAGCTTCCCTGCTCTTGCTTTTGGAGGGCAATAATCTGTTGCTGGATTTAACAGTAGCAGTGTGCTATTTAATCGTCACCAACTATCCGGGGGCGGGGGCAAGAATCCACTGCTTTCTACCCCGGGGATTGGGAGTTTCAGTTGTGCAATCTCCTTGCTTTTTTCCCCCCATGCTCTTAGCAAGGATGAAGGGAAGCTGCACAGAGACACGGGGAGAGGGAGTAAATGGCATTAATGAAGGACATTATTCCTGGTGCTTCCTCTGGGTCAGGGAATTTCTGCCCTATACTATGGACCACACCTGCTTTTGTTCTGTGTAGCAACTCTTACTGAGGCAAAACTTCAGTTTTCCCAATGGTTTAAGAGTTCTTTAAACCAGTAAATATCTACATGTTAAAGTTCTGATCCTTTAGCACCCCTACAAGGTGCTGAGAACCCTTAACTCTGTAAGTGTTTCAGGGAGGGGCCAACTCTTAGCATACATTTGTGCTGCACTGTGCACACAGAGGGTCCCAAGGATAGTTTGGTGCTTTTAAATGCTACCCTAACTTAAATAATCATAGGTGGCTTAGTGACGCTCAGCATACTGCAAAACTGGGCCCAAAGGAGAACTGGGCTAGGGGCATTCCAGAACAGGCTGATGAGCAATACTAGCTAGGAGGGACATGGAAGAGCCTTCTGGAACGAGCTTTAATAAATGTATTGGATCTTTGTTCAAAATCACAAGTTCTCTTTCACCAAACACCTTATGGAATTCATAAAACCTCTTCTTCCTCCCAATGCACTGGTCTTGGATTAGGGTACCAAACACACTAATGAAGGATAAATCTGTGGGAATTTTCCTGAGCAAGGATTGCAGGATCAAGTACTTGTGTTAAAAGAGAGCATAAAATATCTTAAACAAATTACCAAGGGACAACTGTAGACAGAGACAAGCACAAGAAGAATTTGAAAGTCAAAGGCAAATGAAAGCTACCTTGGTGCCCAACTACATTAAATTACCAATTTATCCCGTTATATAACTCACTGTGTCTGATGCTTGAAGAGTATAGTGCTTTTAAATGGTGTCACAATATAGACAAATGTGGATTTGAATTACTTGAAGAGCACACATAACATGCCGTTATTAATTATGACTGTGAAAGTGCATTATATAGTACCTAGATATATATAGATATATAGTACCCAACTGAGATTGTGGCCCCTTTGTGCTAGGCATTGTATAAATATGTAGTGTGAGACAGTCACTGCTTTAAAGAGCTTCCCATCTAAATAAACAAGATAGGAAAATGTGGGAGAAAATATGCGTGTGTTATCTCTTTTTTGTAGATGGAGAACTGCAGCTCAGAGAGATTAAGGCCCAGATTTTCAAAGATATTTAAGCACCTACCTCCCATTGATTTCAATGGAAGTTAGGCCTTGAAACACCTTTGAGAATCTGGGCCTAAATTGATATTAGAAGTCTGTGGCAGAGCCAGAATCTGAACCCACATCTACTGAAGCCCAGTCAAGTGCCTTAACCACAGGACCATCTATACCACGCCACATGAGCTGATCTGTATCTTAGACTGAAGGCTCTGCTGGTAACTGAATGTGCTTGCATGGCTTTGTCTAACCTTGTTCCTTTCCCTTCTTGTGTCAACAGATGCTAAGAACTGTACATTCTTCTCTGTCTATGAAGTGTGGAGAACAGCTATAGCCCAAATCTTGTGGGATTGCATGGAGAGGAAAGGCAGCTATTGACCAGATCCTCAGCTGGTGTAAATTGATGTAGCTCAGTTAACGTCAATGGAGCTGAGGAGTTGGCCCATCGTGTCCTTTTCCCTGTACCTCACTGTCTGTCTGACCTTTTCACAACTAATAGGAGTGGTGCCAGCAGAGAGAGGACGGGCCCCAGGGAATAGCCTCTCTGTAGTCATGTTCCCCTCAAACACCATTGGAGGTTATGTTGCAGCAAGCATTATAAGTTACTGATTTCCAGAAAAGCATTAGCACTCCATGTCACAGCTTCTACACACCATGGTGGAGGTACCATAGACACACACAGTGTTGTGAGGTGAGAGGAGCAGTTAGGAAAGATTCAGATCACAGGTATTGTCCAGTACTGCAGAAATCCAGAAATTTGTGGTGGTAAAACTGCCTTTCATGTCAGTGAGCTAATTGCTGAATCAAGTCCTGAAAATGTTCCCTTAGGTGAGGCTTTCTGTCTCAAAGGAAGGTCCCTCCACCCTCCAGCTTTTCATCTTATCTTGGTACATGGGAGGAGCTGGAGGGCTGCCTCTGACCACCTAGCCTCAGGATGAAGTGAAGCTCACTTGAAGGATGGATAGGGTTGGAATTTTAAAAAATGGATTAGTTAGAATCACAGGATAGATGAAAGCTTCAACTCCTTCCAGGAAAGGGCTCATCTGCCTCTGCCTCAGGAGGAGACAGCATCCTCAGTATCTACCTTTAGCTGTGGTTGCAGGGCAGGGGGAGAAAAAAACCTGATACTAATACTGAACGTAATACTAAAAACATGCAAAGGAAAAATCATACCCTCTGGCTGTAAAACTAACTGGAAAAGTGTCTTGCTCTGTGGCATACACAAAAGCCATTTGTACACGATGAATAACAAATTAAACCCAAAAGCCCTTCTCAATGTGTGCTGTGCAAATGTTCTTCCCTTCTCGTTACTCCCCTCTCTGTATCCAGTGCATGCACTCATGGCCTGTAGTGGGCCAGGTTATATATCCAGACAGCTCTGTTTCAAGGATCTCCTCATCTCTGCACTGAAAGGGGAATCAGGTGTTCTACAGCACTGTTTCGTCTCCCCCACAAAGGCTGCAGAGGGGCAGACTAAGGAAGGTGTAACCAGGGCCAGAAGGTACACATTGCCCCTTCACCAGCCCAGCAGAACCTACATGGAAAAGTTAACATAGTTCCAAGCTGTGCCAACTTTCTCATGGCTTCCTAGCCATTCCCACATCCATTAGGCACTCATATATTGCAGTGATGAGAGCTGTAAAAAACCCTATAAAGAATAGAAAATCCACAGCCAGAGGGCCCTGCTGGCTGCATGGCTCCATGGGAACTATGCTTTCAGAGAGTTAGGGGCTGCCCATACATTGCATAATGCATTAGGAGGTGGGTGGATGTTAATTTTGCATGTTACAAGGTGGGTGGCTGGGTGGGTCTTGAAAATCACCAAAAATGTGTTCCGTAATTTATGGATAGCCCCTTAAGAAGGCTGAGGGCACTTCTGGGTTTCGGAGCTGAAGACAGGGTAGTGACTTTATTTCAGGCTGCATTACATATGCTGAGCGGTCGAGTGTGTGCAGAAAGCTACAGTGGGGATATTGGCTGATTCTGTGCTACACCAGCCTGTGTAGAAACGGTAATGACCAGTGCCCAGTCTAGAATCCCATATCCTCCTATATAGACAAGGCTGAATGCAGAGAGGCAGGTCAAGTGGACAGGGAAGGGCAGGTGCTGAAGCTGTTTGCATCAGTGGGGGAGGGGCTAGACATCCAGATGGGAGAAGGAGAAGATGCGGAGGGTCACTCAGGTGTTTGAGTGAGGGTGAAAGATCGCCAGTTGGGCAGGAAGTGGTGAGCAAGGCTGGGCTTGGACACTAAGGGTGAGGAACCTGGGAGGGATTCATGAGTTTCTGGATATGGCGCACGGGGTTATTAATTTTGTTTTATTTGTTAGCAGTAGTGCCCAATATGTGCTAGGCCCTTAAGGCCAGTTTCTTCTCTGAGGAGTCACAATCTAAAGGCAGAGATTAGGGAAGGGGAATAAGTATAGGCAATTTATATACAAATCAACAAGGTTCACTATAGGCAGCATAGCAGAGGTAGGACTTAAAAGTGAACAGGGTACTGCCCTACACATGAGCTCAGGAAGATCAAGCCGTAGAGCTGGGCTCCTTGAAAGAAGTGTGTGTGTGTGAGACAGTCTTACAAATGGGCAGATGATGTGGGAGCACTGGTGAAGCAGAGAGGATGAGGGGGGACATGAATATTGACAAATAGGGTGGGCAGAGTTATGTAGAGCATTAAGACAAGCAGCTTAATTTCCATACTCTGTTGGCTGGGAAGCCACTGGTGATAGTCCAAAAACAGGGTTTGTGATGATTCCCCACAGATACCCAATGTTATGAGGCACCTCACAATCGCCTGCCTTCTGCTTGCTGTAGCTCAGCTCCCAGAACCAACAGCCTCTGGCAACACAAGCACTGCCTTCCAGGTTTCCACAGACCTCAGTCTCTATATGTCATAGGGTCACACCAACCCCCGAGGCCTTGTTGTACTCCCTGCAGTGTCCAGCTCTTAACCTCTGGACACTCACAGAAATTACCAGGTTTGCTGTCCCCCAAGGGGACAGTGTACACACTAGCTCAGCATTTCTGAGGGTACCCTGGAGGGTACTCCAGGGGATCCGTGGACCCCGCTGATCAACTCTTTCCCCCTCCTTCCCTCAACTCCTCCTCCTCCTCCCTCCCAGCACCTCCTTCAGACAAGGGGACAGCTCCCCAGTGTGAAGGAGGCTCTGGGAGGGAGTGGGAGGAGTGGGGACCCTGGGTCTGTGCTTCTCCTGGAAGTAGCCACAAGTCCCTGCAGCCAGGGAAGCAGGGAGTCTCCGTGTGCTGCCCCCAGACTGAGCGCTGACTCTGCAGTTCCCATTAGCTGAGAACTGTGGCCAATGGGATCTGCAGGGGCGGTACCTGTGGGCAGAGGCAGTGTGTGGGACCCCATGGCCCCCCACCTAGGAGGTAAGCGATGCCTCCCTCACCCCTTCCTGCACCCCAACTCTCTGCCCCAGCCCAGAGCATGCACCCCACACCCAAACTCCCTCCCAGAGCCTGACCCCACACCCTCACCTGCAACCAACCTCCCACCCAGAGCCCGCACCCTCTCCCACACACCTCACCCCCTCCTGCACTTAACCCCCCTCCCCCAGCCCTGAGCCCCCTCCAGCACCCAAACACCCTCCCAGAACCTGTACCCCTCATCCCCTCCTGCACCCAAACTCTCTCCCAGAGCCTTCGGCCCCCTCCTGTACCCCAACCCCATGCCCCAGCCTGGTGAAAGTGAGTGAGTGTTGGAGACAGTGAGAGATAGAGGGAGCGGGGATGGAGTGAGTGGGGGCATGGTCTTAGGCAAGGGGGTGGGCCAGGAGCATGGCCTCAGGGAAGGGGGGGGCAAGGGCTGAGTGGGGAGGCTTGGGGGGTCCCCCAAAAAACTTAAATCAAAATGGGGGTCCTCAGATTGCTAAAATTTGAGAACCGCTGCACTGGTTTGTTTGATTCAGCTGAGGATAAATGCCTTTATAACATCACAGCGCTGAGATATATTTATGGTGAAAACTATGATAAGTTTATTATCAAAGATTAATGGATAGTGAGTAAGGACAATTAGAAACAAAATTTTACATATGAAACAAAATCATAAAATTCAAACTGGGTCTACACTTATCCGTGGTTAACTTTTTCTATATAATAATGTAGAGTCCCCCCCAAAAGCTTCAGTCTTTTGCAGAGCTAGCTGTTTTTAAAAAAAAGAAACTAAGGGCCGTGAGTTCATAAAGCACCTGCCTCTGCCAAGATTTTCCTCAGCGAGTAGATACCATAATGGCTCTTTGCAGTCTTCTTATACTCTTCAAAGCTAAATGTTTGCCCCCAGAGATAGGACAATTCCCTCTGGTTTTGTTTCCAATGTCTTCCCAATCCCCTGATGACTTCACATGTAAATTAGGCTGTCGTGTTGGCTTACAATGCTAAATTTACATGTGATCAAAGCTAGACAGGTGAATATACAGCCTAACCCCTGTCTGGAAGAAACCTCTTTTTCTCTTTGTTTGGTGACAGACTTTAAAACATGTTTTGGGTACACATACACAACTCCTTAAATATCACATGTACCTACAAGCACACAAGTCTGAAGTTCAGTATGACATAAGCTTTTCTGAGCAACCTCACTTGACCCTTTTTGGCTAGATCCTATGAAAGCAGTGTTCTTGGTGTAGTGAGTCTGTCAGGCTTGTCAGGAATTACTGTTACAGAACAGTGAATGCTTTCCAAGCTGGTGCCAATGGGCCTCTGTATCACAGGGCTACATGATCAAACTAGAAAGGAAGATGAGTTTAGCAGCAGCATTTTATATGAACCAAAGTGGAGCACTATGTGGAAAGATGGAGTGAGAAAAATTGTAATTTATTCCAAGGCAGGACTATTGTAATGTACAGGCTCTTTTCCTCTGAAGATGTGCCAATGCCCCTGGGCAGGATACTGTTCTAACATAAGCAGTAATGACACCTCATACTTTCACCACCATGTCTTCTCCTTAGGCAAGGGTGTGGAGGTGCCATGGGTAGGCGTTTACCTACTGGTCAGCAGGGATATTCCACAGGACTAAATCACAGTAACTTCGATCCCTCTGCTCATTTGCTAATGATTTTCCATGGCAGAGGGTGGCAGCAGCAGCAGTTCGGGCATCAACCAACTTCCAGTGAAGGCACTGGAAAGACTCCCATTGACTTCACTGAGAATTGGAATAGGATTTTAGACCCAGAACCTCAAAGGTATTTAGGTGCCTAACTCCATTGAAATTAAAGGGAGATAGGCACCTAAATACATTTGAGGATCTAGGCCTTAGTCCTTCTTTGGTGTGTACAGTGCCTTGTGGGGGGGGGGTCTTTAACACCTCCACCATACACAATTTCCATTGATTTTGAATTCTTTTTGTATTGTGTAAAGAGAGAAATGACAGCTTTTCATTTAGCATGAACATTATATTAAAAAAAAATTATGCTCTTCCCAGGGTATTAAAAAAAATCCCTGTGAACCTTAGTCTTCATCTCAAAGGAGTATTAACATAACAAAAGAGTGTATGTAATAAAAATGTGAAGCAAGCTGTGTTCTCCATATCACCACTCAATCACTTGCTTTTTGTTACATCCCTTTCTTTGTCTAGATGTTGTGTATTTTGATTGTAAGTCCCTCAGGGCAAGGGCTTGGGGCCTGAGTCTGATCTCACTTACACCAGTGGAAATCAGGGGAATTCCTTTGTAAAACTAGTGTGAGTGAGATCAGAATTTGGTCTCATGCCTTCATATTTGGCTCCCAAGCACCTAGCACACATTTGGGACTGTGTGAACAATAAATAATAGTAATAAAAAGATGGCAAGAGGCATTTTCCTCATCGTTCTGCCTAACATGAGAAGCCCTTGAGAACATGACCCATTAATGAATAAAACATAAATCTGCTAAGCAGCTATGAATATTTGCAACATGGTGTCTTCTGAGGCCTTGGGAAATTCACTTTGGTGTTGTTCTGACCTCAGTGGGTCAATATTCTTAAATTGTGGCAACTGAAAATAGTTGAGACTATGTTCTTGTTTACAAACTTCACAGAGAAGCTATGAAGATCAACTGGGCTAGAATAGTATGAATTTCTTTTGGGTTAAAAGTTATATCCAGCTGTTTACCAGCCACATAACATTCACAGAGAGTGTAGACCCCAGATCCCCAATGAGCATTCTCAGGATTGTGGTGGGGGCAGGTTAAGAGTTTGGGAGGCCCCCAACATAAATCTTTCTAAAATCAAATTAAATGCTGGGAGCCCATGACAAGTCCTCTAGTACAATGGGACATCAACCTTTATTAGGACATCTGGATGCAACAGCAAAACAAATATGAAATAATAACAGGCCCAGGCTTATCAGCATAGCTCTTAAAATAAGTACTGGCCCTTGTTGTGTAGTGCAGAGGGAAACAAAACCACAGAGAAGACTGAGGTGTCAAGGGGACAGTGGCTCTATACAATGCTCCTGGGTATCTACTATTCTAAACTACCCCAAAATGTGAGCAGACCAGCATGCTCTCCTCTCCCGAAAGCCAGGGAAGGTCAAAACATGCAGAAGGGTAATGCCACTTGTAGGAACACTAATTGCATTGAGTGCCCTTTTCCTTTTTGGGATCATGACTATGATCTGACCATGCTGCCATGACTAAAGGTAGTGGGGAGGGGCACTTCATGGAGACAAGAACAAAAGGAAAATCTGTCCTCATAGCCAGGGAGGAATCTGTCACTTATAGGGCAAAGACACAAACGATCCTTGGCCCCCTGCCCTTTGGCTGGTATACATTTCACTGGTCCTGCAGATGAGGTTTTCTGTACAAAACATTATATTTCTTAATCATGTTCTCCTCTGTGTGATTTTGTGCAAGAAAGGAGCAGAGGGACCTTTGAGGTTTTTTCACCTGCTGAAATGTTCACACCCAAATAAGGTATTTATAAATAAGGTATTGGCACCAGTGGGGGTGGGAGGGTGTCAACATTCGTAGTTGAAATTCTGAAACTTATACTAAATAGAAATGAGCGGCTAATAGAAATGGGGGTGGGGTTGCATAGTCTTGTCTAGAACAGCTATTCACAGAGGTATTGACCCTTTACACATTTCATTTTTCTTTTCCCAAAACTGGAAAGAAAACAGACATACACTAATTGTATTCCATTAAGAAGATTCTGGTCAGTTTTTCAACCGAGGTTTTCTTCTCAGACAGCTCTGTGTGCTCCCTGTACAAGGGATTGCATAACAATAACATCCTAAAAGATCAGTTTTATTTCTGGATTACATATCCAATCATCAAGTGGAGTTTTGAGTTGGATATTGAGCACATTTGATCTGAAACTTCTGGCAAGAAAGAGATAGCAGGATGGGTAGACAAATATTAAGCCAGGTATTAAGGAGGTGGCTAACCCCAGTGCTACCCCAATCTTTCTAAGTTCATCTGTGATCTCTCTCAGCACCATATATTTCAGGTAGTTAGCTTCTTTGTGAAGTTATTGTAAGGTAGCAGTGGGCATAGCTAAAACACTGTAATATAGTACTTGGGCAAAAGTAGCCTCCCTCAGAGGAGTTTGTTTATAAATTGCTTTGGTCCACTTGACAAGGTCAAATCCATTTTCTTAATGATGAATCTCATCTGTTCTGGTGCAGAAAGAAATGTTTTCTTTCACTTCTACGTGTGGTAAGAGCTCATTCATCTCTGTATGTTCTAAAGGGAAATCTAGCTACATCAGAGAGAGAAGGAGTATTCAGAGGGCAACTGATGGCCAGTAAGATAGATTGAATTCACTTTCCTGGGACAGACATTCAAATGGTAACAAGTGATAGAAAACAGCTCTATATTTCAGCATGATGTGTGTTCTCTCTCTTACGATTAAACCCCCTGTGGGCCATCTGCATTTAATGGGTTAGAACTACTTTGTAGCTGGAGTTTTTTCCTTCCACTGCTCTTATTTATTTGAGAGGAGACCAAACTGCACTCTTTAAAAGTGCAGCATTTAGGAAATACTGCCAAGAGAATGAGAAAGAAAAGGCAAATTTATGAGCCAGTGTTGTTTTAAGCATTTAGTAGTACAAATAGGAAGTGTAGATAAATGTGGACACATAAGTGTCTCTCTGTTTATCTCAGTTACATTATTTGCCGAAATTCCAGAGGAGAATTAGACCAATTAGTTTAGATAATGGTTAATGTTGTGGCTCAGATTCAGAGATTTAGAGGATGTGTAGAATCATTTTCAAACTGAAGCTGATAGTCTTTCCTAAGACTGGCCTTCCCTTAAAACAAACCAAAACACACTTTCTAGCCCATCCTCATCAATGATTCTTACCAAAAACAGTTAGAAACAAGTATGGAACTACTGTAAGCAATTAGAGAATGAATGCTAATTCAAAGAAGCACTGTGGTTTTCAACAATATAATGGGCTATCTAATCATAAGCCTTTCAAATTAACTAATTCAAGATAGTCTCATTTAGATAGTCTCAAACATCTATTATATGTTTGTTAAGAACCAAATCCTGGTCCCAAGTCAAGTCAATGGCAAGATTCCCATTAACTTGAATTGAGTCCAGGATGTGATCTTGAGTAAGATTTTAATATGGGTGAAGCCAAGGAAATTTCTTTCCCCCCTTTCCAATTCTGTGTTCTCTGGCTCTAAATATTCAATAACTTCCCAACCAATGAGTGTATTTTACCTCTTCCTCTCTATATATAATGTTGGTGTTAGCAATTGATCACAATGATCCCTTCCGGCCTTGGAATCTATGAATCACTAAATAATATTACGAGACTTTAGCCCAGACTTCAGCTTCAGGGCCTTTTTAAAGGACTCACAGATCATTCTGTTTAAGAATATCATGTATCCAATATAGTGAAGTGACAGCTTGAGCATTTTTCCATGTGTGAATATGTATTTAATTATATTATTAAAATCCTTATGAAAACTAGTGGAAAAAATC